>NW_008795405.1:10096190-10114335 GCF_000699145.1 Aptenodytes forsteri
GAGCGAGCGGCTGTGTGGTGCTTAGTTGCCGGCTGGGGTTAAACCACAACAACATTATAAAATTCACTAAGAGCTCACATACATTCTTCTCTCTACAATAAAACTTTGGACAGGTAACCTTCTCCCTTCTGGCCAACCTGGAAAAAGTTAATTATGAAATTAATTGTTATGAAACTTTTTAAGCACTCATTTTGAGCTAAACTTCCTTGGGTGATAATACAGATAAAAAGTTACGTTAAGCAAAAAGACCTGAAAATGCTCTAAAAAAACCCCAAACCCCTCCACACATAGTTTAAGTTCATATCAAATTTCTGGAGGAAGGAGAAAGTTTTCAAACTAAAAAACGCAAAATTTGGGGGAGGTGGCTAAGACAATAGTTTTTACTTTCTATCTACTGTGTTCAGATTCACCTCTTAGAACTGTCCAAAAATTGTGAACACAAACATTATGACGATTTAGGTTGTCTCAATCTTACATTTATCAAACTTACCTGACATATTTTTTCCCATATTTCATCACATCCTGCTTTTTCTTGAAAGCTAAGTGCCAAATCATAATTTTCAGCTTCAGACCACACAATCAAGGTATCCTTTAAAGAGAGGAAGAGTATTTTCAGGCAATGTATTTCAGATTTTACAAACCTGAATAGTGTTTAAAGAGTAACATTTTAAAATAAAAACAGTTTGATACCAAATTATGACAGGACAGTATTACAATACAAATGTAATCATCATACTTTTTACGGTTTTTTTATATGTTCTGAGATTCTTAGGATTAAAAACATTTTTGCATAAATCAGAATAAGGAAGTTCCAGAAAGATACTGAAAGTTTTAGTTCTTAATTCACATGACCATAATATTGTAAGTCTCAAAAAGGTTGATCTAGAATATGTAATTCTACCTCAATGCATCCTCTGATAAAATATGGTAACAAAAGCAACAGGTTTGGTTTGGGGTTTTTTTTTAAATCTGTTTCAACTGGACCAAATAAAACTGCACAACTTTTGTAGGATCAAAGTTACAATCATTTTTCTCATTTTTATAGGTCCCAGAAGACACTGTGCTAACACACAGAAGAGCTACTTAAAAAGTAGCCCCAAGATACCTACAAACTTTAAACAAGAATAGAAACTTGAATATGCACACAGTTAACTGCCTAAGAGTATGCATACGTATTACACTGAACCACGCACATAATTTTTACTCATTCCAAACTACAATTCTGAAAGGATGTTTTGCCCTAGATTTCTAGAAGTTAGTTGAAACCATGCTTAGCTATGTTTACTACCCAGACTCTTTAGCTCTCATCTACTTACTAGAATAGTTCAAGAGTTTATCAGAGCCCTCACACTGCATGCAAAAACAATATATGGAAGTGGAAGCTGATGCTGCAAACACCAATATCGCACACTGATAAGGTATTTGATGCAGTAGTTCACAGACAGCCTGCTAAATAACTGTTAGAATAAAAAAAAAAAAGAGAAAAAATATAACCTGCATTATTTACATATTGAATCAAATTTTTGGAAAGTCTTTTGTCTTGCTATAACAGCTAGCTGAAATATAGCCACATTAAATATATACAGCCCCATGAAACTGCATTATTTCAGTTAAGTGCTAAAACATGCATTTACTCACTAGGACAACAGACATGAGAATTTTTCTACTTATATTTCAATGAGAACCATAAAAGAGATTATTTTTGCTTAATTAAGTATAGTTTTTGCTTATAGTGATTATTCCTAAAGGAATTAATTTTAAATATTTGTAAAAGCACTATAAATTGCCAGACATTTATAAAGTTTAAGACAGTTTATTAATTAGGCTTAATTTATTTCAAATATTAAAATGAACACTGAAGATAAAGAGAAATCTTGCATTTAGATTTCAATGTGCACTTACTAAACTCCTTAAACTAAACTATCATCTAAATAGCACAATCAGCTAGCTCTGTTAGGATTCAGTCAAGCAACACAATATAATCAATTTGCCATTACCAGAGCAGCTATACTGCTTCAGAGGCACTAATGGCTTTACCTTACAAATGGCAAATAGTTTACCTTTTCCTTTTCCAAAGGGTTGAGGAAGAGGTGGTACACAGAAGAAAGGGTTTTAGGAAGACCACCTCCAAAATACAAAAGGAAGAAGAAAGTCACAATTAATAGTTTATTCTCTACAAGACAGGTCATGGTGCAAATACTCTGGTAATAACAGATTGACAGCACCTAGTACCGCTGACTCCTATAGAGTAAGAAAAAAACAGTTCTCAAAAATTTAGAGAGGGAAGGTCCAGAAGAAAAAAAAATTCTTGTTTTTTAACCATCTTTTAACAGTAGGTACCTTACTGCAGCATTTATTGTATATATCAGGTTCAAAATCTAATACATTAAACACTGCAATTAGTATTTATACTGCAGTAACTTTCAAGGCCACTCTCATCAGAGTCCCACTGAGTAGCGCTTGTTTAATTTAAAAAAACCAAACAAATCCCTAACACTAAATCTTAAGTAGACCCTAGCAGAACTTGCAACATTCCTATCTAATTACATTTCCATTTAAGTGAAAGTGGTTAGATTTCTAAGCAAGCCATTTCCAAAAGAAGATCAAAACGTATCTTCTTCTCTATAAAGAATATGACTAACAAATAGGGAAATGACTAAAAGAACACAAATAAGGACAGTGTTATTTACAGTAACTGCAGTAAGTTGAATAAACAAAAGCTCTAAATCTCTGAATAAAATCCAGCACTGGTCCAAGACAGGTCATCTGTCTGTCTTTTTCCTCTGGGGAGAGGAGGGATGGCGGGAAGAAAGCAGGCACAGGAAAAAATGAAAGGGAAGACACAGAGGTAAAGCTGCTTTTGAAAACTATCGTCACAGATGTACAGAAGTGTATTTGGCCATAGTATAGCAATCGTTCTTGTTAAACAAGATCATCTACTATCATACATGGAAGTTCAGACAGTATTTTTTCACCTCTACACATTCTGATTTTTTTTTTTAATTGTTTCTTCTTTGGAAAGCAAAACTAAAAACTGCTGAAAGAAACTATTTGAGCAGCAGAACAATAATCTTCAAGTTTGGTTTATTAATATTAGAAAAGTATTTTCCAATTGCCAACATTAACAATTTCAAACTATTAGTTATCTGTTGCCTTATCACACAAGGATTTCATATTATAGATTAATATCAGTGTCTTAACAGAAATCTATCAATTGCTACTCTCCGGATCTTTAGTAAGAGAGTATTTGCTTGTACATCCTTTCTTGCCTCAAAGGGCTTTTAAAAAGCAAACATGAAGCAAAGTGAGAAAAGCACTTCACTCTGTTGCATAATACACAGTTCAAAGTTTAAATTCACTGTTAAATGCAGACAGTTAGTAATGTAATTCCATTTTCTTAATCCTACAAAGCTTATAATCATCAAAAAGAAGAGCAGTACAAGACTTACACATGTAGGAAGAAGTGACTGAAGGAAATTCTAGATGTAGTTAAAGATAAAAAAACATGAATGTAAGTCTAGTTTCTGCTTGTTTTATTTAAAGGAACCTTTCTATGTGTTTGATCTGAAATCTCCTCAGTGTAATCTGAATCCACTAACTACTCTGGATCTCTCAGCTATGGAATAGGACTATCTGTTGCTTCCAAATGCCAAATCTTACTTCTTGCAACTCCAAAAAGCAAATGAAATTTCTTAAGACTGCCTCCTCCATTCCAAGAGGAAACAGGAGTGTGAATAAATATGCTTAGTAATAGTAGCTATTGGTTAGAAAGGTAAGGAGATGAGTCTTGCACATTACCTCTCTATGAGCATAAAATCTTCAATCTTTTATGATTCATAAAAGCAGTTCTGGCTCTGTTTGATCAAAAACATATCCTTTTTTTGCATTACATACAAACTGTTAGCCTCTAGACAAGGAACTGGATGGGATGACTAAAACATCTAAAATTTGTTCTTACCTAGCTTGTAGTTATACACAATTAAAATGTGAAACTGCTGTATTAAATCATAGCTAGATTGTGTGAACTGAGTCATAAACATGGACAAATGTTTTATCATTGAAGGCTTTTATACTGAGTGCTCTGCAAGAATGCTAGCATTCTAGCTCCTCACATTTTTCAAGATGCATTAAGAGTTCTTGGCAAGATCATCTTTAAATAGGATGGTAATCAGGAAACTACTTATGTAGAGTTCACGATCTTATTTCAAGTTTGAAAAATCATTTGCTGCTTTGCAAAAAAAATATTTTGACAACAGTGCCAGCTGGATGTGGCATCACTACCTTAGCCCATACAAAATTTGCTGTCTCCCTAAGACCATTTATATAAATTTGTCTTTTCATATTATTGTTCATTATGACTGTGCAGATATAATCAGGAATTCTTAATTTTAAGCAAAAATTCTGAGCATGGCCTCTTTTTAGAAGACCTGTGTATTTAACATTCCCATAAAGAGGTATTTATCATTTCTGCCGATGGAGGTTAACTTTTTGCACCCTTATCCTTATAAAGATACAGCCTGAAGCAAAACTTCTTCGGAATACAGTCGGGCATTTCTCTGCTGCTTGTCTCATAAAGCCCACATGGAGCAAGTTCTGGTTAGTTAGACGTTTTCAAGGAAGCACTACTGTGTGCTACAGCTTTATTTGAGACTTCATTCCTAAGAAGCTAACCTTCAAAAATACTACTGCAATAGTTCAAGCCAGCAAGCAGTGGCAATTGTACTTAGATGGACAGGGCTTAGTATCTACCACATGATTTCTCCTCACTTTTTGCAATGATTTCCAAAAGGCTTACTTTCCTTAATAGACAGGTTGTTGAATACACAGTATCAGTCTCAAGTTCTCACCGTTAACACTCACCAGAAATCACGCTTTTATTAGATATTAAATTAGTTTTATTTAACTATTAGGAAGCTGATTAGCAGGTGTGTTGTACAGCATTCATACAATCTCCAAAGCAAGCCCTGGGATTTCATAATGAAGAATTTCAGAGCAACTAGTACTCGGGATTTGATTCTGCTGTAAAATTGATTTAAGATTTCTTTCCTAATGTGATAAAATTAAGAAAACTGTTATTGTTTGACAATGCCCTCTCATTGGTGTTCATGTCCAGGGAGAATACAAGTCTTCTCTGTAGCCCCAAAATATTCTCTTGGCATCCCTATGAGATTTAGGCTACTCTCAAGAAGTAGTGATCCCCCAAATTAGATAGGCTTTTCATAAATTCTTGCCTTCTGTCTTAAAAAGCAAGTTAATTTCTTCCTACTAGCCCTCAAATGATTTAGGCCTATGACACTTTCCTGGCCCCCACTGGAACTTCAACAGAGGGAGGTTGTTTCTCCCCCTCTTGGACTGCCTGATTACTAGTCTTCCTTATCTATGCCCTTACATTGTTGATAGTTACAGACACTTCCCTGGACATGCCAAGCCACCTTTCAGCATCTTGCTAGCTAATTATTTACAGTCAAAAGTACAGTTTCATAAGCAGCTTTCTGCTTCTGAAATAAACTACTGTCACTACTCAGGTTTTTTAAGTTAAAAAAAAAATATATATAGTTATCGTGGTAGGCTGCAGCAGAATCTTCAGGCTAAAAAAACTCGCCCCAGTAATGTAATATAAAGTTTCAATTCTGCATTTGGTTTCGTGCATTTGTTTACCTAGTACCTGGATATCTGGATGTGCTAACAAGTTATCCCCAAAACTGGAATAACATATCAAAGGCACACTCAGTCTTTTGGCAGAATGTATTCTATTAGCTTCTATGAAAGCTCAACAATCATACATGATTTTTCAGTTAGCAATTTCATAGCTGCATTCCCATGAAATCACATAGAATAAAATCAGTTTATTAGTTCTATAACAGAACCTCAACTCACTAGCCTAGTGACCACACCCAGAAACAGCAGAAGAATTAGATTTCACAGGAAAACTATGAAGATAAAGGAACATGTGATCATTTAAAATGGATGAACCAACCCATCCCAAAACCAGGAGCAGCCACTCCCCTTGTTTCTCCCCTCACCCCACAAAACCAAACACTTTTGCTTACTATCTTAGCTACAATAGGAACAAATTTTATTGAAATAGTTTCACTGTTGGCTCGCTTGTCCTGACAGCAAGGGTAGGAAGTTCATCTTCTCTGAGCATTCTGCCAGTGCCTTTTTGGATCTTTTCAAAATTTAGCTTTGTAGTAAATCTGCTCTCCATCATTCAAGGATAGCCACCTTCAAGCTACATAGCTAATAGATGGTATTCTGGATGAATTTAAGCTTTGTATTCTTGTGAGGAACTGAAAAAGGGACTGCAAAAGCAGAAGACACAAGACACTGAAGTTTCTAGTGCAGAGGCAAGACTTTGTAGCTGGAAGCTGTAAGCAACTCAAGTCTTCCTTGTTTCAGGCACAAAAAGGGATGCAATACATTCTTCATCACTGGGTTACAGGATGTACATGGATCTATCTAAAATAAAGTTGAGGATATAAGTCTTTACTGTTCTATTGCTAAACAATTGCCAAAGCATATTGAAAGTACATTGAAAAGTATACTCCCCAGTCCATAGCCATATCAGCTTTCTCCCTAGATAAATGCTAGGTATACAGAGTTTATTCCTCCTTTAAGGTTGCATAGGAAGAGGTATGTTGTCCTAAAATACCAGTGCAATTATTCGTTTTCTGAATAAGGATCACTTGTTTAAAAACAGCACCTCTGTCACTAGCATTCTGGAATTGTGTCATTTTAATGCCTTTAAAACAAACTGTAAAAACAGAGCATGGATTGAAGTGTGTAAACTGACTTCACCAGTGTGTAAACTGACTTACAATTAAAATATCTTCTACCTTTACTAGTATATTAAGAAAACAACCAACAACAGAAGAGGAAAACTAAGTATTTTATGTGTGGTCCAGCAACCCACAGTATAATTAAATTCCACTTACTAAACAAAATCTGCTTTTAAGCTGTGTGCTACTTACCCATAATTAAATCCAGTATATTCCATACCAAAGTTATAGGACCATTATTGTAACATTTTAAAATAAGAATACCAATAAAACTTAACACATAGCCCTAAACAACAACACAAGTCAGGAGGCCGAGAAATCTTCTGCCTACAAATCGTACCTTAACATAAGAAATACTAGTCCTTTTTCTGAGCCACAGGACATTAGTTTCTCAAGTTGTTTTCTTTCTAGCTTGTTTTCCTCATATGGATTCCTTTCTTCTAGTTCTAGTGTAAGTAATGAGTTTGCCAGGAAGTACAAGGTTCAGAGCATGCAAAAACTTCCACTGGTAGCAACTCTATGTTACAGAATCAGATATGTAGACATATCTTTCTTTTTCAACACACAGCAGAAAATGACTCTTCATTGTGACAGAAAGACTAATCTAATTTATCTGACTAGTGAAAAGGTAGTTAAAAGACTGCCTATGTGTTTCATGCTTTAAGGAATTATTTCAAACTTCTAGATGTCAGGTAAGTCAGGTAAGTCTGGGAAGACCAGGGACTAGATTGTGCAAACTGAAGTATCTCGGGACCGTGTTGATGTATGAAAAATGAGTCCCCAAGCAGGTCTCAAGCTCTGCCAAGTATTCTTCCTCTCCAAAAGGAAAAGCAGACAGTGTTATCTACCACCAATTAGATCAACATTTACGTGCACACAGAGACCTGACTAATCCACAATAAAAGGCAGTCATTGCTTTCAATCCTAAACCCTAAGAAATCTAAAGCAGACAGTTTGTCAAAATTTTACTTGAAGGTCAGGTTCACAGGGTATGGCTTTGGTTTTGTTGTTTTTTGTTTTGTTTGTTTTGTCTTTGTGGTTTCCATGGATGTTTTACACACCAACAGAACAGAGGCAGCAAGGCAAACTTGTACTCAGGTCTTTACACTATTATTTTGACAAATAATGATCTAATGTGACAGTTATCATTAAAATATACATATGTATATGCTGAGATTGCATAATTTGTGATATCAACAATTACTGAGACACTCCCTTTCACACTGGCACTAATAGTGCAGCATAGGTAGAAGGTTCTTTCACCAGTGGAAGAACTTCACTGTTTATCACAAAGGTATCTATAGGCTTGTTGAAGAACCCAAAGCAACTGGCACAGCAAGTTTCCCCAAGAGTTTAACTAACACACATCTCTCCTTCCTTCCAACCACAAATTATGGTAGTTGGTCCAATAAAAGATTGTTTCTTCTTACAAGCCTCATGTTAGCCTAGACAAAAGTCAGAACTCATCCACTTACTCCATTAGATATCCGAAGTGCCCACAAGCCACACGCTAACTATGTCACAGTAAAAACAGCTCTGATGTACTGTTATGTACCCCTTTAAAAGGGAATGGACATTCACTCTCACAACAAAATTTTGAGATAAAAGGCTGGTAAGACTGTAACACTGGAAAGTTACTTTGAAGTTTTAAGTCTTATATTTCTAGGAGATTTTTCTTGACATTTTATGAGTGCAACTGACAACTGCAGGCAAACTCAAAAGTAAGTCTTCTATCTCAGGCTGCAATTTCACTAGTAGCTGAGGTGACCTAAGTGGCATTCTGCAGCCAAAAAGGAAAGATCTCGCTCGCTCTTCCATCCCACAGTTCCACAAATGGATCTTGCGTGAGGTGGCTTGAAACTTCTGCTGACATAGAGAGTTACCAGTTTTTGAAGAGGGATTTGGAGTACCAAGTTGATTTTCTTGTGGTTTAGTGAGTTTAGGCAGTTCAGAGTTCTATGAGCAGAGCTGGAAATAAGCAACTCTTCCTTTCAGCTGCTAAGCTCCAAGCTTAGCTCATATGGAATCAGGTTTAAACTCTGAACTTGCCTGTTACTAAGGGAAAGGATAAGTAGGCTCACCTGAAAGACTGTGCTACAAAGTAGGATTAATACACGCACCGAGAAAGATTTGGTATTTCCAAGGCTCAGAGTGGAGCCCTACATTCAATCTGTATTAGATACTGCTTTGCTTAAATAATATGAACAATCCACCTGCAAATATAAACTTCTGTCTGTGCAGCACTTGAAAGCTTTAAGAACAGCACTTTTCCTTCTCCAGCACAGAAAACGTACAGTGCTGTTCTAACAGGACAGATTCATGTTTAATATTTTTATTTCTCTAACCATGTTTTCACAATCACCAGTATTGATTTGTGCAGTGCTAAATTACAATACGTCTGACCCAGAGCAGCAATGAGCACAGATATGAAATGCTGTTGCACTGACAGGCATGTGTGCTAGTTTGCCACTGATCTTACAATTTTATGCCTACTTTAAGTAGGCTTCATGTTTGATCTGGCATAAAGCCTACTGATACAAAGTTTGCCCCTCAATGCTCTTTGAACAGATTTGAACCAGCAAAGCAAGTTAACACTAGATGAGCACTTTATGCCATAGAGCTGTGAAATATTCAATGTCATTTTAGGAGTCCTAAAGCTCAAGTTACTGTATCATAGAACCATGACCTCAAGCTAGTCAGGATTACAACTAAGACTTAACTTGCTTAGCATTTTTGCTGGTCTTGTCCTTTCTTACTCCCTGCAATTGGTTCTCCACCCCACATTGGTCTTACCATTAGTTCAGTACAGACTGTTTATATAGTGCATAATGAATTATATCAAGGGGCAGATACAGGTTAAATTTTCCAAGGAAGGATATTTTAAACCCAAACTGGTTCTCCCTATTCAGTTCAACATACAATCCTACAAACAGCTGCAGCCGCACAACCTCTGGGACTGCCTGTGAGCAAAACTACAGTATGTCTATGCTTATAATAAACTATTAAAGCTGAAGACTGAAGAGTGTTTTAATACATTAACTGTACCTGATGGGATTTTAGCAAGTCTGAGCTGACCAGACTGGCAACTAAATACAATCTGGTTCAGCATTTCTAAACCTCTCAGGGTAATTCTCATCATCCATGACATAAGAACAACAAACAAAGTGCAAGACCTACAGTTCACTTCTCATCCATCTCAGTAGCATTCTTTAGGGGCTCACAATGTATGGCTTAAATAATTGAAGCAAGGTGCAAACTAGAGGTGAGAAGCTGCTTTTATGTATACAGAATGCTTTGAAGCAGTAATAACCCGTATGTATCTTCCAAGTAAAAGCCAAACAAAGGTAAACATGCAAATAGCTTTAAAGCCTTCTAGTCTTCTCTTAAATAAAATACACTGAAAGTTGTAGTATCTGAAATATAAAGAAAAAAGGCAGATGATATTAAGTTTCAGATACCATAACTCTCAGGAAACTCAGCTACTTTGTGATTTTCACAACTATGCTTTGTCCGTCTCTCCCAAAGCATTTTTTGGTGTAAAACAGAGTGCAAGTTATCTATATAACTTCACAAAAAATGCAGAGAAATAACACACGTCATGAAATGCACAAAAATGTTGAGAACTACTTTGCCTCCTATTTTTGGTACAAGAACATAAGATATAAGTTGCAATAGAGGCAAAAAAAGGACTGTATTGCTGAAGTTAAAGAACTTGCCTTTAAACGTGAGAAAAAAAAAGTATGTTTACCTGTTGCTTCTGGTACGCAGTGTTCGGGTTAATTTTGGACTCCAAAAGAAGAGAGCCTAGGAAAAAAAAAGTTCCACTTATTTCTGAGTGTACTAAAATTTCAATCTCAACACGAATTTTCTGATCACTTGTTCCTCAAGTAGGTATTAACACCTTTCCTCCCAACAATAAGCCTGTTAAACTCATATTCTACAGCTTTATATTTCATTTTTCCCTCAAAGACATCGTTCACGTAGTACAGAACATTCAAGAGTATTTTAAGGACTGGATTTTAAACCTCTTTCTTATTCTGAGTAATGACTTTTCCACAGAAAATTTTTTAGAGATGATAAAGTCTGCAAAAAAATCAGCACACAAAAAGCATCACAGCTGCATTCCGTAGATCTCCTACAGTTGTTTTGTACGAAATTTGCTAATCATGTGGCATTTGTTCTTAAAGTTTAGCTAAAACACTATTAGTTTGCTGGAAAGCATATCTAGAAACTAATGCTTAGAGTGGCAACCATTGTGACTGCCAATACCAAAAAACTTCAGACGTGATAAACTTAGGAACAATGGTTTCACAGCAGCTTATACTGATTTAAGACGCAGAACAGCAGTTCCATTCTCATGTCTGTGTTTTCTTGCCCTTCCTTTTGCATAAGCATTAGTGTTAATACATGTCACATTTAAATGGTTCGGAGTGTTGATCTAGGTGAAAACAACCCTTAAAACTGCTTTTATTTTTGGTCCAATCACTTCCCTCATCCACCTTGCTGTTCAGCTGCACCAATGCCAGAGCATGAGGGACTCTTTACAGCCATGACTTCAATTTATGTATCTGCAGAGCTTCACTCAACGTACATGAAGTACTGATAAATTAACTTTCATAGTCAGTCTTGTAATTAAAACATAAGGCTGTAATCACCCCTTTAAAGAGGTGCTTCTCCATTCATTTACCTGCTAAAATTTATTCTGGTGTCCAAACTTTAAGAAAAGTATCAACTTCTCAGTTTCATAGGCAGTTCTAAGGCAGTCTTATATTTATATTACTGGAATATTTGCCAAATATCTTCACAAAATCTACACTAAAGAAAAATTGAAATGCTTCAACCACCTTAAATATGGAAGCTAGAGAACCTGAAGACAGGACAAGGAAACAAATCACTTGGATTTGAAAAACATACTTGGAATTGAAAACTGTACTTCCAAATCTCACAGCAGAATCAACAACGACTAGCTGTTTTTCACTATCTGATGAGTACACCAATTATAAAATCCACAGCAAAAAACATCCCAAACCAATGGTTGTTTACTAAGTATCACCATCCTCAATCTTATAGGTTACATTTACAAGAAAATCCACACTCCTTTCCTGAAGAATTGCTACTGACTAATAGAAGATTATAGAATCATAGAATAGTTTGGGCTGGAAGGGACCTCTAAAGGTCATCTAGTTTAACCCCCCAGCCGTGGGCAGGGACATCTTCAACTAGATCAGGTTGCTCACAGCCCCGTCCAACCTGACCTTGAATGTTTCCAGGGATGGGGCATCCACCACCTCTCTGGGCAACCTGGGCCAGTGTTTCATCACCCTCAGCATAAAAAATTTCTTCCTTATATCTAGTCTCAATCTACCCCCCTTTAGTTTAAGGCCATTCCCCCTTGTCCTGTCGCAACAGGCCCTGCTAAAAAGTTTGCCACCATCTTTTTTAGAAGCCCCCTTTAAGGACTGATAGGCTGCAAGAAGGTCTCCCCAAAGCCTTCTCTTCTCCAGGCTGAACAACCCCAACTCTCTCAGCCTTTCTTCACAGGAGAGGTGTTCATTTTTGTGGCCCTCCTTTGGACCTGCTCCAACAGGTCCATGTCTTTACTGTACTGAGGACTCCAGAGCTGGACACAGTACTCCAGGTGGGGTAAGAAAGGTTATTACTTCATGAATTTATAAGCTTTACCAAGGATTTTTATATTCATTAGCTTACTATATATGTGATAATCAGATTAAGAAAAAAAAGAATTAATTGTAATTAACAAAGTAACTTACTTATGATGGCTGCTTCTTCCTAATTTCTAAGTCTGTTGTTCTAAAAGAAGCAGCCTTCACTAATGAAGTTGGCTTGAGAAGCTATCACCCTGTCTCAACTGCTCTTGCACTAAGAGCTGTTTACAAACTAAGGTACAATCCAACAACAAAACTCAGCCCTCAAGGGAAAACAAGACGACAAAAAAAAAGCAATCTCCCCCCAAAACCACATATACTTCCCTTTCTTTTTTTAATAGTTTTTCCAGTTTTCTAACCCACATCAGCTCTGTTAACAAAGCAGGTTATCTGCTTAAGTGTGACTGCATAACTAAAGAAAAAAATAAAAATCACATACTATAGAGCAGGACAGAGAAAGAAAACATCTAAGATGAGCTTTACTGACGAATCCAATACACTGTGGTACTTAGGCCATAGTCTCAAAGCTCTGAATTTTGGGTTTGGCCAGTGAACATCTAAAAACGGCATTCCCTTTTCTATTACGATCATCAGTTATAGGCAGTATTTCACTTCAATCTTACTTTCAGTTTCAAAGCCTCAGCTTCAACTACATGAAGTTTTAGAATACTGTTTTGTGCTATTGACTTGGTTGACTACTTTCTAGAAAGTCTTTACTGTCTAGAAATATTTAATAGCAGCAAATACAAATTAGAATCTTGTAAGAATTAAAAGCAATTGATAATTTCAACATTATATTTTAACTGCTGAACACAGATCTACAGACCTGGAAATCCTGAAATTAGCAGAATATCATACATATCTTGAACACCATGTTTGACAAAATACTATCAAAAAAAAAATCTTGAAGAGAATTGAATGCAGACATTTCATCTTCCAGGCTAGAAGCAGACACTAGAGAATGACCTCTTTACTAGACTTACCACAAAAGAGCATTTCTTCTTCTCTACTAAACCTGATGCTTGCAGGCAAGACAAATCAAGCCTTACAAGGCTTGACTTGCTTCTCATTACCACATGATTCAACATATTCCTCACCATTCCAGACAATAACTAGAAAAATATGAATTTGAAGATAGAAACATACCAAAGTGTAAACTGTACTCTATAACCTATACCTGCCCCAAATCCATCCTCCTGGAAAATCTGATGCTCCATTTGTGCAATTTGTTCCCCAAAAGGGGTTCAACAACTCAAAATCAGTGACTGTTCTACTAGTTAGTTCAGTGAGTTTATTTTCATACAGTAAGTTTTACAGGAACAGGCCCCTTCCTGGTACGAGGCAGTCTTAGGTCTCTGTAACTTGCTTCTGGGAACGAGGCAACACTAACAGATGTCTGTAACACAAATATATTATCTAGAAAAAGGTTACAGAAATTTAACATACAGCAAATAATGTTCTTCTCCATTCAAAGTCAGTATCAGTATTGATTCCTAAATACAGTTCAAGATGCTTACTCTTGCATTTGCCATAAACAATTACTTTCTATGTAGGTATTTTTCTCTTGGCACTATCCTAGAATACGTTAAGACTATCCAGTCTACTTTATAAAAATACACCAACAAAATTTCATCTTCATTGACCCAAAGACTCTATTCAAAGTTAGTTAAGACCTGAAAACTCACCTTAATACAAACTATGGTTTTAATAAACCCCCCAAAATTATGCAGATCTAGTTATTTTCTAAATTATAGCCTTGAATGAATTTGTAAAGGTAACTGCAAAACATTGGTGCCAGAAAGTAACATCTGAAACCACCTATAAAGACGAAAACATTCATTTGCAGAATTCTGTTATTTGCCAAATTATGTTATTTGCCACTGTAATGCAATATAGCACAGCTGGGGTTTTTTGTTACAACACCGTGCTGTGAAAGGAATGCGTGTATAGGGAAAGACTTGCTGAAAAGAGATTACATACAGATATACAATGCTATTTTCAAAGATATTTAGAGAACATCAAATATCCCAATCCAGCAGTCTTAAACAACAAATCTGCAGACTTGTTTACATATATGCATATGGAGGAGACCTGCTGATATGGAATACTGCTCCTCTCCCATCAAACTGTTACGTGGACCCTTCCTCAAAAGGAGAAAAGGTACAGTGTCACTCATTGCTCCTCACCAGTATAAACATGTTTATGTTTAAATGAAAATTTCAATTCAAGAGCTGTTTTTTGCAAGATGCACACAGAGGTTTAAGTTCTGCAATCAGATCTGCTGCTACTGAATGACAGAAACCAATCCACAGAAACTTAGGAAACAGCTCAAACCGAGGTCCAAGAATGCACTCTGCATTCGCAAGAGACTATTCCTCAGTCTAACACATTTCTGAAGGGTCAAACCCAAACATTAAGGAGAGGGGAGAACCAGGAGAAAAGAAACAAAAAAAAAATCCCTCCCATATTTTTTTCATTTTAACCTAAGGTAAGTACATAACCACAAAATTTTCTGTGTTGCTTTCCTAAAAAATAAAATTCATCCCTTGAGTTTGAGCAAAGTAAAGCAAACTTAAGCCAAATTTTGGCTAAGCCTTCTGTCAGTATTACGGGGTTACTGATACGTAGTCTAAAGAAACAGCTAGGGTGCAGATGCCTACCCTGTGGCAAAAGTCATTAACATACAGAATTCAGAAGTGGCAAACTACAACTTCTGAATAAAAGTGATTAGATAGCTCCTAAAAGAAAGCTGGCAAATACGGCCTCCAATGGGGGAATTCACTTTGGCTTGTCAAAAAGTTTAGTTACAGGACTAGTAAGCTTTAATTAAAAGTTTAAGCCTTCAAATTAACCCAAGATAGTTGAACAGAAAAGGTCACTTCAGTCATCTGGGCTCAGAACAAAAAAGCGATCTGACACCATGCAGTGAAAATCTAGCACATAGACATTTTAAGTATGAAGCAGGCTGCAGCAGCCTAAAATACCATGTGAGAAACAGGTTAAGAAATCAAAGGCTTCTGATTATACACAGAAACTCACATGGAAGGTGATCATTTGTAAGAAAAGAGTTTGCTATTGCTCTACTGCAATTCAAGTAGAATACACTGCAACTAAATCACACAGAGAAACTTTTTAGGGTTTTAAGTAAAAAAGTCAACAGTTGTTTAAGTATAAAAAAAAAAATTTCCCTGTTTCAAAGCATAACATATCTGATCTGAAAGCAGTTTATGATATTTCTATACTATAATAGATTACTCCAAATTGCCTGCAATGACTCTTAAAGTTTAGTGCCTGGGAGCATTAGATGTCTCAGATAGCAACACAAACCACTCATCTGCTCTAAATTCTTTTAAGATGGTGTTAAAAAAAAGCCAACGCAAGAAAAAAAACATTCCTATAGATAAAAAAATTGCACTCTTATTCACTTCTTATTGTTCTAGTTCCAGATAATAGCTTACCTTGGACTTGGCATACTGATTGTAGTTCCCTTCTCTGAACACCCTGACCCTGCCATAAAATCTCAACCGCTTGTAAAGCAACTATGGAGCTACACCAAGTCACAACTGCACAATCAAAAGACTGAACTATGTGCTAACCCACATGGTCAGCCAAATGAACCTCTAGTAATTCTGCTGTGCTCTGTGCACAGCCGAACTGGCCCTTTAACAGGAGCGGGAATTTCCCATACACAGCAGGAACTACTGCTAACATCCCCCACGGCCTCCCCCACTCAGGAAATGGAGCCCTCAACTTCACGCAGATCCCGAGGTTTTCAGTCAGCTTCCTGGAGTAAGTCAGTAAGAACATGCCAGCACGCACAGGATGAATCTCAGCTCAAACGCTAGGAAAAGCTGGTTTAGAAAAGGAGGAAGGAAGAAGTTTCATTGTTGAAAGAGGAGGAGCTGACAAAGAAAGACAAGACAAGAACGCAATGGAAACACGGAGGCAAATGGTGTATAGGTCAGATTCCTAGTATTTGTATGTTTTTGATAACTAGAAAAAAATAAATCAGTCAACTACCTCATGTAGGTAAAAAAAGCACATGAGGGAACACACAAATTGCATAGTACCTAAAACACAAGTCTGGCATTACCTTTTTCCAAACCATTTGCTCACATGCAAAAATGACTGCATTTGCCTTCAAAATCAGCCCACAAACAATTGATGCTGGGAGTAAACAAAATATAAATACCTCATAAAATTTGATTTATACAAGCAAGTTAGAAAAACTAGCCTATTAATAGAACGCACATTTACCCAGGACTGATACTACCTACTAAATTAAGAACTTAAGCTCCACATATTATTCCATACTCTTGAAGTATACATATGCTGTTTGAGAGAGGTCTAATGTGTGTATCCTATTAAATATACTTCTGTGTATTAGGTGCAATTAGTAAGTTTGAGCCAGTTGTGCTTTCATTAGAGTATCTTAGCTATGCAACACAAAGTAATGACTTCATCTTTGTTTTGGGATCATTTATACCAATTTGTATTTTCCTTCTTACAAATGTTCATTTACAACAAATAAGCTGGCAACAACAGTCCAATTCAGGTTCTAATCGGTCTTAAGCATACATATCCCACTGAAAGTCAATAAAGGGATTTTAGTTTGAATGGGCTATTTCTTCACAAGCAGGTTATGAACTGCAGTTCTTTTGCTTTCTTTTCTACAAAGAATAAAAAAAAAAATCAGGAAATTGTTTAATGTATAGAAAACATGACAGGTTTTAAAAATGAGCACAGCAGCCACATAGACAGAAAGGACTGTATCTACAACAAAATATACTGTAAAGATTAGCCTAAAAATTTAGTGATAACCTTCTCTTTACCTCCCTCCCTCATTTGAAATTAAACTAAGTCTATTTCCATTTTGAATGTTTTCTCTTACATTATGAAGTTGGCCAAACTATAAATGCACCTTCTTCGGTGTAAAATTAAAAAGTTAAATTGGTACTCGATTTAAGTATAATCAAGAAACTACAAAACCCTGACATTAATGCTTATCAGAAGCTCAATTATAAAAATCCTGCTTAGATGAAACTTTGATTCCTCCATATCAGTTTATGATCTTTGCTGTAGAAATTATTGTACAGTTTGTCAGAACTTTCTCAAGCAGTAAGAATTAATGATTCTCAAGTTGCTTTTCATCCTGGTTCCTACAATGAAAAAGCCAAATAAAGAAAATTGCAAGGTCTGTTGACAGTCACAAGCTACAACTAGATCTACAAGTCACTAGATATAGTAGCTATATATCTAATGAAGCTGTAAGTCATGCACTGACAGACTTTACTAGCAAAATGGTACATGCTAGATATTGCAAAGTATACATTTTAAAATCTACTCTGATCATAGCTGTCATGAACTCACTTAACCAATAATCAAGACTAGCCCAAACATGTAGCTACAGGGGTAGACAGTATTACTCAACCTATACTACTGTCATACGTTGTCAGAAAACGTGAAGGAAGTTGATAATGCATTGTTTTAGTTTATTTACAGGAAGATCTACAACCGCTGAAGGACTGAAAACTACTATTCCATAAAAAAATAAATCTCTGAAAATGCTGTTCTGTCCATTGTATTGTCTTTACTACTATAACAACTGTACTTTGATAACTGAAGATAGCTTTTAGAATGTCTTGCATAATTCTTGCTACCAGGGGGGGGGGGGGGGGGGGAAAAAAGGGGGGTGTTACA
>NW_008795405.1:10119254-10120619 GCF_000699145.1 Aptenodytes forsteri
GGAGAAAAAAGGAGGGTGTTAGCCATCCAATGACCTTTTAAAAATTTATACTAAAAAACATGATCTAAGTTTTGAACAACTCCTTTCACAAGGGGATCATTTCCAGAAGCATCTAAGGAAGGATGCATCACAATATTTGTTTTGAAACTGGAATACATTGGGCATCTAGTGATAGATCACTAGATATCCAAACCCATACAAGATTTACAAGACCTGAACGTATTTTGTACACAACGCTGTGTATTCACTACGACACAAGTGCCTACTATGCTTGCACTTGATGGCAATCTTCCATTTCTTTCACTTGGGCTAACACAAATGAACTATGGTTGGTGCCTAATTGCTTTTAGGAATCACATTTGAATTACGCAGCAAAACATTAAGGCAACAGACACGAAGCTAAGCCCAGTTCCTTTTCTGGGTAGGATGAGGAAAGATTGTACCTTCAGACATACACACTTACCATCACTCTCTGCCCTGACTAGCAGGGACATGCCCTTCAGCCTCTCCACATAGCAAGAGGACACATGCCCTGTGCCTCGATCATCCCACTGGCGGTCCTCATTTAGCGTGTAAACCTTCACCCTCCGCCGGGTGTCAGTCATCCTGCCGCCTGCCACACCACAGCCACCACTCTGGCTTGCAATTGCTGGAGGAGCAGGCTGGTCGGGGGCTAGGCCCCCCTCAAAGGAGGGGAGCGGGAAAGAAGGTAGCAGCCCCACACGGGCACGCCAAGCAAGCTCTTCTTACTCCTCTTCAGTGCTCCAACAGGATCCTCATTATCGAGGGTAACAGAGGATTGGGGGCGCAGGAGAAGAGGGGGAACAAGAAAAGAGGTGAAGATGTGAAAGGGGAGCTGCTCCAGGCAGAGTCAGGCGCTGCACAAAAGGCGAGTAAGCCTACGCAGGGGACAGCTGCAGAGAGGAGAAAGGCTCTTTGCAGGGTGAAGGGCAGGCAGGAGAGGCGGTGAAGAAGGGATCCTGGAGGAGAAGTGGATCCACAGGAGTGGAAGCAGCGGTGGACAGCAGATGGCACGGGCGGCAACGGGCAGCCGGCCCGCGGTGACAGGAGCAGGCGACCCTGGAGGCCGGGGCCCTGGCGAGGGAAGCAGGCGGGAGGCTGGCGAGGCCGGGGTGAAGCAGGCGGGGGGAGGCAGGCGGGAGAGGGGCCGCTCGCCCCGGCCTGGAGCTCGGCTCTATTGTGCAGCAGCTGCCCAGGCCCGAAGCCCCTCTCTCGCCGTCCGTCAGCGCGGGGCTTCGAGAAGCCGCCCTCCTTCCCGCCGGGGCTGGCCGGGGCCTGCGGGCACTGCCTGTCCCGGGGCGGGATGAAGCTGGCGGGCGGGCTCAGTGCCCCGTCTCCCCCATG
>NW_008795405.1:10121353-10123151 GCF_000699145.1 Aptenodytes forsteri
CAGCGCGGCGGCCAGGCGGGGGCTGCCGGCAACCCGCACGTGTGGCAGGGGGGCAAAGGCGCGGCCCCGGGTCCCAGCGCAGAGGAGCCCTCGGGGAGCTGCTCCGCCCCTCACCTCCCTGAGTTGCACCTGAGACCTTGTTTCGGGGTGTCTTTCGTTTGTGAGCACGGCTGGACCAGTCCTCTCGCAAAAGGATTTTTTTCCTTCTTTTTTTCCTGTCACACATTGCGGAGTGATCCAAAAGTTAAACGGTTTCTGGTTGAGCGGCTGTTGGATCTCCATAGACGGAGATAGGATCTAACAATTGCAATAACAAACAGAAGCTGTCAAGTCTCTGCTTTTGCACTGCTGCCAACATCTGAATGTATGTTTGACAGATTTCCCTAAAATATGCAAAAACACTTGTGCATTTGGGACCCCACAGACACACCACTGCATGAGAGAGTCCATTTCAGAGTATACTCTAGATATGCAACGTAGATGGGAGCTCATTGCAACTTATATACTCAATTAGATCGATCTATTTTTATTTTATACCTTCAAATACCTATTGACATTTGTTTGTCAAAGTGAGTTATACTCACTGGTATATGGGGCTGGTTTGAGCCAAAACCACAGATTACGAGCTTTTACCCCAGAATTAATTACGCATCACAAGGAAGCCTCCGGTCAAGCACTGCTGGAAAAGACAGACTTTCTCTGTCTTCTATTTTGCTTGCCCCATGAGAAAGACAGTCTCCAGCTCCACAATTGATCCTCAGTTTCCTGACGTGCTCAGATGAAGCCATTTGACCCGTGCCTTTAGGCCTGGCTCTGATGCCCAAGGACTGGTTAAGAATACAAATGTCCCTCAAGTATCGTTTGGGCGTCCATAATGTAGCTGAAGGCATGTTGCGCTCAGTTGTTCTCAGTATGGTGTTCTTGGCTAATGCAATGAAAGGTTTGGAAAGATTCAGTTGTCTGAGAACTGCAGATTATGGCCCCTGATGAAGGGAAACTGTCACGCAGCATGTGCGCAGACAGATGCTTGCCGCCTTCATTTGGCGACCTGTGCAGCCCCCGAGGGGATGTGCCTGGGGAGGTGCTGTGCCAGAATTTCTCTTACGCAGTTCTGGAGATGGATTTTTGCGACTTCAAAAAAGATTGATGTCACTTAGGGAAACCTCCGTGGGACCGTTATACTCATTTACAGTTTACAGATTGTACCCTCTTGTGGCCATCAGATTAAGCGTAGACCATCATTCACTGTGGTTTTGATTCTTTCAGGGTTTTTTGTGAATTGAAAACAAGAAGTTCAATCAGATTTCAGTTTGCATAGTTTGCTTTATGAAAAGTTTGGGTTTAGCTTCTTTTCATTGGCCTTGTGTTATTTTGATATCAGTCTGAACAATCCTCAGCCCGACAATAGTCCCCACTCGTCAGGTTGTATCCCGATTGTCATTATATTTGCCAAGAGCTTTTATTTTTTTTAAACGTTTCCACCCCAGTGATTCCAGAACAAAGGGTGGGCACTGAGGGCAACTTCTCATGCTGGAAAGCAGATGTGAAAGAAAAAAAACACTCAGTTTCTTTTTCTCAGTCATGAGTTAGAAGGCAAAAGTGTGTCAGGTCACGTCTTCCTTATATCTAGTCTCAATCTACCCCCCTTTAGTTTAAAGCCATTCCCCCTTGTCCTGTTGCAACAGGCCCTGCTAAAAAGTTTGCCGCCATCTTTTTTAGAAGCCCTCTTTAAGGACTGATAGGCGGCAATAAGGTCTGCCCGGAGCCTTCTCTTCTCCAGGCTGAACAACCCCAACTC
>NW_008795405.1:10126017-10128019 GCF_000699145.1 Aptenodytes forsteri
TCCCCATGCTATGTGCGTTTGCATAGAGGCATTTAAGTTGGGCCCCCGATGAAGCTGTCTTCCTGGCTGGAGTTCCTTTGTGCTGCTCTTCAGGCACTCTCCTGCTGACCTGTGATCCTTCTCCAGGCTCTGGGCACCTACTGCTGGCCCTGGCATCAAACTGGTAGGAGTGGGATGGACTGAGGTTCCCCTCCCCCGGCACGTCTAGTTTAAAGCCCTCTTCACCAGCTTGGCAAGCCTATGACTGAAGATGCTCTTCCCCTTCTCTGACAGATGGACCCCATCAGCTCCCAGTAGACCAGGTTTCTCAAAGCGAGTCCCATGGTCTAAGTAGCCGAACCCCTGGCTGTGGCACCAGTCCTGTAACCGTTTGTTGACTCGCCAGATTCGACTGGCCCTTTCAAACCCCTTCCCTTTGACCGGCAGGATCAATGAAAAAACTACCTGTGCTGACAAAAAACCATCATATTAGGGAAACTAACAGCTTCAGGCTTTATTATGGTAAAGATAATTGCTAGAATGAAAGTCAGCGGTTGCCTGAGTATTTAGATATGGCTACATTCAGGATGTGCAAGCAAGGTTACAATCCATACTATATGCACACACATGGACACCAGCTATGTGTTCTTGTTCCCAAGACACATATTTTGACTTGTTCCCAAAAAAGCTGTGGAAATGAATGACTGAGCAAAAGGAAAAATTACATAGAAAAACTGTATAAAGTAGGGGGAGTCTATAAAGAAGATGACATCTATAAAGAAGTCAGGATACTGTGATCAAGAAAGACGGGAGATTCAGAAAAATACATTTCTAGTTTAGTGGGGAAGTGAACACAGCAGTTTGAAATAAATACATACAAAAAGTAGAAAAAAGGCAAACCTAGCAAACATTAAAAGTTATAAAGCATAGAGAAATGGATGAGAACGTCAAGGAATATGCACAGTTGGTAGTTTTAGGAACAGCTCAAGTTTTCTAAATCTAAACACTATTATAGGCCTGTTATATTTATATTTTTAAAAAAAGTTGATATTGGTACAAAAAAGTAGGACTGTTTAACAAATAAACATGTTCTATACTTGAAAGAATGTGTGATGTATTTATATCGTATGATGATGACTAAGTACCTTCCTGGTCATTATTAAGAAGGGTATTGAACAACTTTTATTAGAGAGAAACATTTTAAAGTACACAGGTCCTAAAGAACTTGAATTTGAGAGTCCTAAAGGAGTTTGCATGTGTGATCTCAGGAAGCATGAAACCATATTAATTTTTAATAAAGCTTAAATTATTGCAGAAATTCTGCAAGACATGAAGACTGACTATAACCAAATGGCTGACTATAACCAAATGACTAATTAAGAAAATCAATTACAGAACACCCACAGAGGAGCGCCAGTACGGCTGCTCCCTCCCTCGCCCGCCACAGGTGTGAGGCTGCCAAGATGGCCACCTGCTGCGCATGCTCCAGGCCCTGCTACGTGGGAAGCAGTGGCGGCCCGGGACAGGGATGGCGAAGAAAGGGGCTAGTGGCTGGTCTCAGCAGGGGTTTTGAGCCCGATACCTGTAATACTCAGTAAAGGTCAAGTTTCTTGTCTGTGTGACATTAGCAAAAAATCCAGGAAGGCTGTGCTCGACATTGAAGGAGCTGAGAGTTGCAGGAGCACTGGTGACCCCTGGGTTGAAGACTTGTCCTGCACTTCTACCATGGAAAAAAATATTTTGTGCTTTTGGATGATTGGTTCTGTGGGAAGAAATTGCAAATTATGTTTAGAAAATTTTTTATTTTAGTGGATGAGGGAAAGGCTGTGGATGTGGTCTACCTGGACTTCAGTAAGACCTTTGACACTGTCTCCCACAGCATTCTCCTAGAGAAGCTGGCGGCTCACGGCTTAGACAGGTGTACTCTGCACTGGGTAAAAAACTGGCTGGACAGCTGGGCCCAGAGAGTTGTGGTGAATGGAGTTAAATCCAGTTGGCGGCCGGTCATGAGCGGTGTTCCCCA
>NW_008795405.1:10128799-10168530 GCF_000699145.1 Aptenodytes forsteri
GTATTTAAAAGACGTGTAGATGAGGCACTTAGGGACATGGTTTAGTGGGCATGGTGGTGTTGGGTCGACGGTTGGACTAGATGATCTTAGAGGTCTTTTTCCAACCTTAATGATTCTATTCTATTCTATAAGTATTCAAATCGGACAAGTGAGAACACAGATAATAATAGACTGATTTATCTGACATCAATCACAGACAATAAATGCTGATACAGGATGCAATAAGGAATTCCAAGATGAGAAGATAGCAGTAGCAGCTGATGTGGCTTTATGGAGAAAATTGTTTAATTTCTTGTTAATTACAAAGTTGCTCGTAAGGGTAATGGTACAGACAGTTGGATAGTTCTCAGGTATTTTTCTGGAAAGTCAACATTGTATGCTATGAAGAAAGCTCACTCTGCATGGGTCAGATATGGGGCGACCGAAACCAGGACAGTAGCTCAAAAGGAATCGATCAGTGGAGATGATTCTAGATGATTGTGCAGAAATCAAGAGTAGGACTGATGCTATTTAGGATTTGTAGTAATGATTAGAAAGTCAATATAAAAGCTCTGTGAATAAAAACTGCGTATGACTCCGAGAGCCTGGAAAACTTATACATATGGCTGAGGACAGAGTGGTCGGAAACAGACAGGTTCACCTACTGAAGGCTCTGATGGAGGAGAAGAAATGGCTTAGCCTCGGACAGCTGGCAAGGTTACTGGCAGCTGCTTCTGTCTTATTGCAGCTTTACAAATGTCTGTGAGCTCATAAGCACCTCCCAGTCATCACTGCATTTTTAAGGCAAACAATGACACTTTAACTTAAAATTCTGAGCTGTAAACAGTGTTGATTCAAGAGCTGATGGATGAGCAGCTCAGGCAGCCGGGGTGGGGGGCACCATGGTCAGCTAGGGATGGCCTGGTTGTGCTCTGACTTACACCTCCTAAATGGGACCGTTCTGAAACAGCCAAATACAAGGTCACACCTATGGGAATAAATAGTAAGGCAGCTCTGAAAGAAGCTAGGCTGCATAGTAAACAAGCAACCCAACACAAACTTCTTATATCACGCTGTATCTATAAGATCTAATACCTTTTGGGTATATTGTAAGCTAGCAAGCTGTGGAAGAGTGTAACATCAGGTCTAAAAGTAGCTTTAATGCCACGTTCTATAATTCTGGTGTCCTCATTAAAAGATTTTAAGAAATTGAAAAGGGTCAGAAAGGACTGCTCTGAAGAATGTTATTTTTTTGCAGATCCATTTGTTGCACTTCAACATCTCGGATTCCTGCAGCATGCACTGTTTTGCAGCATACCCCATGAATCATGTCTCAGATGCTGCTGCTCAGTTTTCACATCCTGCCGCAGATCCCCTAGAAGCAGTAGCCCTGTTCTTGTACCTGAACCACAAACCTGACCCTGTGTAGGTCAGCAGCTAAAATTCTGTGACTCTTCCTCCTACGTAATGTGCATATGAATCCCCTCAACAGAAATGTCTTCTTTTTTCTTTCAACCCATATCGTCATCTTAAACTTCACAGTGCTGAAAAGACCCTAGTCTTCCAAGCAGAGCTTCCTTTTAAGAATTCTGGGCAACTGCATAGTTGTGCAAAGGCTGTATTTGTTTTGAATTCCTGCATGCCTCTCTGGAAATGCTACACTTTATCTAAATATGTAGGCCTCGTCATCAAAGACTGAAGAATTTCAAAGCACTGCTGAAACTATTGGATGCAGAGAACATGCCTGGGTCATTTATTCATCCAATAGTGAAAATTCCCCTTTTTCTGAGAAGGGAACTCTGAGACATCTGAATTATACTAGCTGTCCCTATGCAATGCATATTTCTATTTTTACATTTATTATTGTGCCTGTTGACTATATTTGTAAACCTTTTAAATAAGATGTTATTGGGTACTTTTTCTCCTTTTTTCTGGCAGACTTCCTATTGCTAACTTTTGCTCCCATGTATCCTATTTTATTTTTTCCCCAGCATTTCCAGTACTTTATCTGTAACTCAGACTGCAACAGGCTTCTCTTAGACCCATACGGTTGGTGGTCTTTTGAGAAAATGATGGCTAGAGAGGCAGGAAGTATGAGATCCACGTCATAACCTTGTTTCCGAGAAGCTTTGAAAGTCCACCAAAAATCTAGAAGAGAAAAAACTAGCGCATTTTCCTATTGTGTATCTACCTAATCACCTAAAAAATTACTAACCAATGCAATACTCTCATTAAAATAAATTCCTCATTACCTTAGATGCATCCTGGGTTGAGTGTGGGAACCGTTAAAGCTGTTTCCAGTTTGTGTAAATGAGAACTACACAGGTGGATTTGGAGCGAAAAGGGAGAAAGACCAAAAGGGGAGGAGAAGCGACATTGTCAGAGCCAGAGCAAGACAGCAGCATATGGACGCAGACAGACAGACACTCATCCATGAACACTCACACACAGAGTCTCAGTAGGTTGATACTTTAATTAGAGCAGTCATCTGGGATGACTGGACTGGACCTGTGTAAATTTAGGATCAGGTTCCTGGACAAAAGCTGGTAAAGCTAACAATACCTTTGTACGTAATAAAATGTAACAAATGTAAAAAAAAGTCAGAAACCTGAAAAAATGTTCTAGAAAAAATGGAGGAAGATGAGTTTTTTGAAGAAAGTGTTTTAGGATCAGCCATTGTACTGACAGCAACTCAAATATAGGCTTATTTTTTCAGTTTTAAAAGTTATGAATCACTTCAGTGTTCGTGACAATGATGGCCTTAAAAATGCAAATAATTCGAGACTCTCACAGAGCAGGAACGATTGTGGTACAAGTTGCAACTAGGTAATATGAATAGCAGGCAGATTGGGAGCATATCCAACTACTAGAGAGATTACTAATTATCTGTCGGCTCTAATGTCTTCCATTTTGCATATGAAGCTAACAAAGCAGAGGTGAGAGCCTGACACACAGGCTCTGTAATCTGTGCATGAGCTCTGCAGTAACAGAGGCTAGGCATTTAGGGAGGGAAATGTGCACTGTCCTCACATCACATCTCTTCTCTAGCCAACAGTGAAGCTTAGTAGACCAAATGCAAAATTGGAGTTTTTGCTCTTATTGTCACCTAGAAATAACAACCTAAATTGTTTTGGAATGGGTGTGCCTCAATAGTCACATTGAAATTCTCCTGATTCTACATTCCCAGCCTAGTCTCCTGATTTTCCATACATGTTGGCTCCTTTCTGGCTCATGCCAAAGGCAGGACGTGGCAGATGTCTGTAACATCTTGAAAGACATGAAGCAAGGGTCAGTTGTTTAATGTCTTCTCCAATACAAGAACTGAGGAGCAAGAAGTCCAGCTAGTGGGTGGCATGGTCAAAACAAGAAAAAGAGGTCTTTCTTCATACCTCATTGAAGAAAGTGACGGAATGCTCTGCTGCAAGGTGACATGGATGCTGAAGTCCAACGTACTAGTCCAACGTACTAATCTACTACCAGGCTCTCTTGCAGAGCGTATGGATAGTCTCAAAGCAGAGCTCTTAAGTCAGAGACTTTCTGTGACTGATGGGCAAAGGCATTAGTGGCATGTGGGGATTATCAGCGGATGTGCAGGAGGAAGAAGGTTGGGAATGGTGTGTGTGCTAGTAAGGTCTGGAGCAGTGAGGTGCAAAGGGGGTATGGCAGCTTTCACGCCCCAGTGCGTTGAAGCGTAGTGTGAATGCAGTTACACGTGCTGCAGGGCCCTAAGGCCTCTACTGTGCGGCTGTCTGATGCATGCCAATAGGACTAGGAATAGTCCTAAATAAACAGGACTCATCAATAGTCCTAAATAAATACAACTAAAAGCACACTTGGACATTGCTACCAAAGACAGTGTAAGTGCACGCCATTTCATTAATCACCACTACAGCTTGTCATTATGTAGAAATTACTTAGTAGTTATTAAATATTAACTCACAATTGCCTAAACTAATTAACATGCAGGATTTATTTATGAGGTTTACAGTTTTCATTGGTGATGGAAGCTGAGAAAATAATCATGAGAGAATCTGTAAGAATATATCTCAGTTCTACCTGTTTATTCATGCTTAATACTGACTAAAACAGTACGGTGAGAAGAGAATTCTTTACAATTTCTGAAATCCTATGCATAAAAAATCTTGTAACCATATACTTTCTGAAGATGTCAAAAACAATTTGGAAATGATAACTCAAATTCTAATGGAGAAGTTACATATGTAAAAATAAAAATTACAGAAGGTTAGTAATATATTATCAAATCAGGAGCTACTTTTAACATAAAGCATCTGTAAGAGGTTCAATAAACATGCAGGGGAAGAAATAGTTTATCTTTTGGGTATCTTCTTGTATGTAATTTTAGAGCACTGCTCCTTCACCTAGGCAGAAGTAGCAGTTGCAGTATTTGAAGTTTGTAATGGTGATCCTTTCTTGTTCCCCCTGAATTTATATTTCTTTGTTCTTTATGATTCCATCATAATTTTGTCTCAGAGATGCTGCAAAGATAATGCCCACTAATTACATAATTGCTAATATCCAAATAAAATGTTTTTCAGAAAAGGTCACAGCATCATCAACAGAAATCTGAAACAGAAAACATTTAAAAATCTGTTATTCAATTATTACTAAAATTCTATTTAATATAGCAACATTTTAATGCATTGAATTTATAATTTCTAATACAAAAACTAAATTGTTCTCAGCACAGAGGTAGAAGAGTATGGTCTTTTTCTTTTAGATGCAAACAATCTGGGAGCTCAGCAGAAATTTTGTCCTGCTTCAGTATTTCAGAACAAAATCGCTAGGTTGCAAGGTGGAAGGTGGATGGTCACCACAGGAAAGCAATTTCAGTGATGGAATATCAAAAAAGATGTTTTTACACAGTAGGTATCAATTGTGTTATGGCAACATGGTATTTTGTAAATAAAAAGCTGAACCAGAATTATGTACATTTCATTAGTTTCTTATTCTACCTTTTTTGTGTTTTCTTTGACTACAGGTGTTTTGGGCTAAGGGCTGTATCTACGGCTATTTTTTATAGAACATTGAATCATGAAGCCCCAAACCCCAGTATGGATCTTTGTGTGTTATCATTTTCCAACTGAAAAACGAAAATAATAATAATGACCTTTTCAAAGCACTTTCTGGCTGTGTTCTAACTATCAATAAACATAATCTTAACAAATAATATATACTGATGAAGGCCCGCTGCGTGCAAACCTCTGTGGGGTCACAAGGGTCACAGGCCAGCAGTACCTTTTATTGGAAACTTCTCTGCAGGTAGGCAGAGGGCTGGAGACTGAGTGGGAGTTAATGTGCAATCCTGGTGCTGAGTGTCTCCCGTTAGAGATGTGCACTAAGAGTAGGTAGGTCAAGAGCCATGACAGGCCCCAGGGACGAGGCTGGAGCTGCAGGGGTTCCAGATCTCTGTGTAACTGGCAGGCGCAGTCTAGGTGGAGTTTGAATTTGACCAAAACGGACTCAGCTTACCAAGTTTAGAAAACTATAACATAATATTCGAGGGAAACTGATTCTGCAAATGGCCAAATATGTGATCAGGACACTGTTCAACCAAAGAGTTGAGGTTGGACTTGCAGAAGTGAAGCTTTTGAGGTAACTAATTTGTTTTTCATATGAAATGGTATGATTGTTATTTCTAAATAACACTCAGTTATAGTGACACAATGACATATCGTGACTATAAATAACATAAATTATAGTCTATTTATGGTACCTGAAATTCATCGGACAGGTGACAATGGGAAAGTCCAGGAATAATCGATACTTTGAAATGGAAAAGCCCAGATCCCTTTTAAAAGAAATCATCATTGTCATTGATGGATTCTTTCTTTTGCAGAAAAAAAAATAAACAAAATGTAGGCTTTGCTGAGCAGAAACATTTGATGCCATTTTCAATCAGTTCCGTAAGAATTGCTGAACTTTGAATAGAAAATCAAGGAAAAGTAAGGCTAGGAAGGAACATACCTATGCTGCTCTTAAAAGCAATCAAGGAAAATTTAAATAAGGAGCTTCAGCTGACTAACAATTTTGTCTAGTGGTGGGTATTTGGGGCATTTTGATGCTCACAAAAGGTCTGCTATCAAGGAGACCAAAAGCTGGGCCACTGTTTTCTTTACATGTTTTGTTTCTTCTTGATCGATAAGAAAGGTTTCTTTATGAGTCGGATCGAAAAAAAAGTGCGGCTTCCTAGTTTGGGCAGCAGGGCCACATTCCGCTGCAGATGTAGGCTCATCATCACAGCCCAGCTCTAAATAGGTGATATGGGCCCAGACTATAATTCCCATAAGGCAGTGCATTAGGAGAAGACAGCTTCCATAGAGGCATTTAGGGGGTTCAAAATCAACTAGTATAATTCAATTCATTCAAATAAGGCATAATTATTCTTCTAAAATCTATATGTCAATATAATGACACAGATTAATAAGTCGTATTTCTAAGGAAAAAAATCTAGGTGACAGTGTACAGAATAAACTGGTTAGTTAAAAAAGGCAGGATTTTTAACAAGATGTCTAAAGCAACTTATTCCAAAGGTTCATACATGAAAGACTCATCAAAAGTTTCCTTCATTGTCTCTGGGACTGCCACCTTAAAATATTACATGATGCATAAAATATAAACCCCATTTATCCCACCTAGATATGGGCCCAAATTATAAATGTGTTGTTGAAAAGATATTTCAATTCATATCAGAACTTCCTCAAAGGTAAATGGTGTTTAGTTCTGGAACTGTGGTTTATACCCATTTCTGGTCATTATATTTATTTTAATTTGAAATTATAAAACTTACAGATATGTTTAAGAACATAGACTCTGGATTATATATGGTAGTCTGGAGTATTTTTCCTGAATAGTCTTTTATTTTTAACATTCCTGGTGATTCATTGATACCTGTAAAATTAAAAAAAACCCAGCACTTTAACATTCCGTGCTTCATTGATACCTGTAAAATTAAAAAAACCCCAGCACTTAAAAAATATTTTCAATTTTTTATTTTCCCCAGATGTATTAAATGGACCTATTGTAGTTTTTGGTTTCACAGACACGTAGGGAAAGAGAATTAGTTAATTTCTTTTTTTTTGTTCTAACTTTTCCCCTAACTGACTCCTGTGAGGCACTGAGCACTGTCTCCCGTTAGGTGACAGATTACATTCACCACTGACAGAAGCATTTGGGATTGTTTGGAATCCTGTCTCTAACACAATGCTCAAGGATCAGTAGAGCAAGCTGCTGACTGAGAGGTTGTCCAAATGTATAAAGTGACGCTTCATGAGAAAGAGAATAAAAACCCAGCAATGTCATGCAGGGTCCATACCTGAGTCGTCATTCATAAGCTCGAGCTCAATCTGATCGAGCATCATCCGTGCTGGACAGTCTTGAGACCCATTACAAAACAAGCCCAAATTCCTTGCAGGCAGCTGTAGGTGATGTTCATACCGACTGAGACATTTCAGTAGCCGTGGACTTGGATCTTTGGGTCAGCAGCTGGCTCAGGATGCTATGAAAGCTGTGTGGGGTCATGCTCTAGGGAGTCCAGTACTGGAGAGTAAGCTGGATAAACAACCTAACCCCCCCACTCTTTTGGTGAACGTAGTATATAAACAGCAGCAGGAGGTGTCAGGTGCACTCTTCACATTCTTGTAGCAGTGCATGGAAAAATTGTGGGCCTGATATTTTTCCTCACTTCCATTTGTTACCTATTAGACTTTGGGGGTTTTCTGATTTTTATTAGCCTCCATAGGTGTTTGATGCTCACTGATTTCAAGACATTCTCAAGTATTTCAAATATGTGGTTACCATAGCCATTGAATTTAATGCATATGTATGGGGACAACAGAATTGCCAGCTGCCAACAGGCATTTGTTGAGGTCCCCTGACACTGCCACCCTAAAGCCCTGATCACCTAAAGATCTCACAGTGCTTTGCAGGCATGAGAGAATTCTAGGGCAACTAGAGATAAAGGAAAACAAGACTAATTCCAGCCAGTAAAGCTGCAGACTTGATCCCTTCCTGCTTTTCTCTGTGCTTCTCACTTCTTATAATCTCAAATCATTGGGATTATGATTTATGCTTTCCTGTTACCTTTTACATATCTCATGGACCAGCACTAAATCCCTTCCCTGACCTTACCTAGGAAACCATGGATCCAATCATGCTCATCTCCCTCTTTCACTCATGCAGCTGCCCTCTTTCTCTCTTTACTGCATTTCTCCTGACTCCTTTCAGCACACCCAAATGATTTGTGCTTAGGTTATGTTCTCACCTGCCATTCTGCTCATACCCATCACTAGTTTGAAAACTCTGCTTTACCATGTCCCCTGCTACAGGATTAATCTCTACACTTGCAAGGTCCTACACAACTTGGTTCCCTCCTCAAGCCAAATACATTCTCAGTGTTTTTTACTATCCTTTTCCTTCCTGTCTTATACTGCCTTGAAAGCCTTCCCCTATTAATCAGCATGTATCAGCCTCTGGTTTACCCCATGGGTAGTGCCCTTTCTTCTTCACATTGCAAACACTGTTCTCAGTTTTCCCAGGAAGTGACTTTTTGGGGATTCCTGCACACAGCCTTGTCATTTAGTTCAGTTTAGCCTCTTTGTAGGCATGAGGACTGGCAAGGGGAAAAAGATTCCTGATAATACTGCAAAATAACTGTATAGAGAATCCACTGTAACCACAAACTATGGTGAAGGCATGGACACGAGAAAAGTAACAGTATGGGGGAAAAGGGATGCTTTTCTTAGAGTAATACTCAGAAAGATTTCTGGCTTCTGTTATCATGCAATAACCTCTAAAGATCATGATTCCTGGTTTCACTGAAATTACTAGGTTTTGCCATGGACTCATTGGGGTCAAAGTTGTTCTACAATTTCAAATTTCAAATTATCCTTACTTTTGACTTCTCAGCCTCTCCTTTGGTTGACTTCAGTAACTGTGACAAAATAAGGAAATGACAGATTTCTAATGGGCCTGAAATGCTTAAGTTTGAAACGGATTGGAAGCATTGTAACTGGATACTTCATTCTTGGAACCTGAAATTTAAGTTGTATATTGTTATATGGCTACATTTAAAGGAAAAACTGCTCTGGTTATTTCAGGCATTCATTAAGCCTTTCAAGCCTTGGTGGTGGTTTGGAATGTCTCCTTTATAGTCCAATTTGAGCACAATTTTCCTTGAGGAGTTCTTACTCTAATACTGGTTGGGTGTCTGGCCAAGTACCAGAATTTAACTTAGAGGCAATAATTTTGATACTTCTGCTTTATTTCTTACCTTCTCTGCACAGTCTGAGAAAGCTGAAAGTGAAGACATTTTCTCAGCCAAGGTACAGTTGCATTCAGCTCGAGATGACTTATTAGCACACTTTTTATACAATTCAGGAATCTGTGGAAAAGCCATAAAAACTGATTCTAGCTCAGTTTCTTGACTAAATCCTGAATACAAGACTTTACAGAAGAAGTTATGAGTAAACCAATGCAACTATCCCTATATGGTGTAGGTGATTTCAAAATAATGATATTTGCTACAAGTCAGATACCAGCAGATACCAGGTTATTTCATTTCTAATCAGGAAAAATATTGAAATCTTAGGATTTTTCAAAGAATCTGATATTAAAAAAAAAGTGTTTCAGACTTACAAAATGCTTTTGTTAAGATTAAAAAAAAATATCTGTACCTTATTGTTTCCACTAATATTACTACATCCAAAAATTCTGACCTTTTAAAATTTCGGTAATTTTCTATCAAAATGTTGACGGTATTCTTTGTTTTGATGAGGCAGGATTTTCCAGCAGAAAATTGTTCTATTAGGGAAGAAAAATGAACTGTGTTTGAAATTCCTAAAAGGCTCTTTGGAAACCAAAAAGAGACCAGCACTGGATGGATCCAGCTCCCCCTGCCCAAAGCAAGGAGGAGAAGGGAAGGCAAGGGGAAAGACGAACCTCTATGCCATCTTCCTACTTTTCATTGCTGGAGAGAATACCTCTACTTGCATGGGCCTTCCCCTTCAGTAGCGTGGAACCAGGAGTAAAGGCAGGTGCATACTGGGGCCAAGGGCATAAGCAGTGAGTCCAGAGCCAACTGGCACTAAGAGAGCTCTTTGGGGAGGATGGTCTTGGGGAAGCTCCTCTGCTGCCCCCGTGAATTTCTGGCCTAAGCAGCTACCTTCTGTACTTATGCCTAAAGCCAGCCCTGCCTGAATGACCCAGCTGCTCACCTGAGATTCCCTTTAGTCAGCCCCAGCTTATCTCATCGCCAAAGGTTCTATTTCTTTAGACTCACAATATGGTGACAAGCCATCTAATGGGCCTTCCCCTTTCCTGCGACAGGCAGAAAGTGAACCTGTGCTTTAGTTGTTAGGAAGTGTCTATAAAGAGGAGATCTTTAAAGTTTAGAAACCTTTTGTAGTGTAGGCAAAAGCCAGGAACATAGAGAGGCAGGTATGAGTTAAAAAAAAACCTGTGAGCGCATTCCACATGACATTTTCACAGAGGAAACACAAAACTTCTACTACTTCTTTGTACGGTGTCAAGTCTGTATTAACTTTTTAGGTTTATTAACACACAAAATAAAGATCTGTTTAAAAGTCTCAATTGGAAAATTTTGATAACAAAGCTATTTTTTTCCCATATGTCTTACAATTTCAGAATTACCATGACTGGCACACTATGCCAGTTGTTTTATCAACAGTGTTCTGGGAGGGAAAGAGCTAGGTTTACAGATACCCTCTCCTGTCTTTCTATTTTAACTCATGACATCTTATCAGTACCTCTGCCAGCGGTGATGAGAATAAATTTGAAGTGGAAACTCTGGCACAGATGCTTTCCTCATTAATGACTATGATTTAAACATTCACATTGAAGTTATCTGATTTTATATTTCAATTCCTGTTCTGTCCCACTGTCTATCCAATATTCATAATTTTACACCATCACATCCTTCAGAGCCTAATATAAGAATATGTATCCTCCAATAGTGTGTAACCAAAAGGTCTTAAATGAAAGAAAATGGGCTGCAGTAAGCACACCACTGAACTGTCCTGTCTGTACAGTCTGCTTTTTGAAATACTGATTATTAAAGTACGTTGTAGAAAAACAAAGAACACTGTGTATGAAATAAATGATGGTAAAATAATTCATTTTAAGATACGTTCAGTAACCATGAAATGATTAGAAAAGACTTACTTTTGAATCCTTAGGACAATTTCTTGTTCTTAGTTTGCTGGGATCTTCATTATAAATGTTTTCACCAAGTGGAATACCTGTTCTCTGTTCAGATACAGGCCTGTAGTTTACCTGCATATAAATGCACCGTAAAACAGAGGGATGTAGATTAAGTATACATTTATTGTGCAGAAAGGATGATGAAAAGTTATTCTTAATGTCAGGATAATACAACAGAAGAAATGGTATGGTATTAAACTCCAAAGCATACAAAACAAAGCAATTCATTCATCTATATCAAATATTTCAGTTCCCAGGAAGTCCTTCAGAGAAAAAGAACTATCTTTTTTTCATTCTTAGCCATCACCTCAGCAGCGACAATTGAGCCAACAGGTGCTTACTACTCATACAAATTATGTGATTTAATATATGGCCATAATTTCTTGACTGGGTCCTTCGGACTCGGGATTTTCAGGTGATCTCTCACCTCTACCTGACACTGCTCAGAAACCATGTCCAGCAGACATCAGATGCTTTCAGTCCACTGTGACTGAACCCTAGAGGTCTTTAGCATATATGTTACTTTTACAGGATTGTCTTAAGTTTAAAACAAAGAAGTGAACAGAGTATATGTCTTATTTAGGCAACAAAATCAGAAATATGAGTTTAATATGAGATACAAGCTCTGTTAATCAGTTGCATTTTAAACACTGGACATACGCAGTTTTATAATAGTTTAAACTCAAGACCACGCGTTTCACAAAATGAACAAAAACTTGTTAGGAAAAGAAATCTTCAGCCATTTAAACAGATGTTTATAGAATGACGATTAAATGGTACTTTTCTAATAGCAAAGCAGTGAATGGTATTATAATTGGGAACTGTGCTGTTTCTTGCCTCCAGCTACCTCAGTTCAGATCTTTCATAACAGAAGAACTTAGGGATCCTGAGGGAAATGTCTTTTTTTTTTTTTTCTCAAAACACTGTACTGAAAACAAAAGCCCTGGGAGGTCATGGGGTTACATGGAAAGTAGCAGTTTAATTTATTCAACCGAAATAGCAAAAGGCATATTTTAGCATACATTAAAAATAGACTCATTTTATGCACTTTTTCAATCTAGTGTCTGATTTTGCATGTTGATTTATTTCTGCACAATGCATTCTCGGTATAGAAATTGGTAAGCTGTTGTTGACAACTTCTTCAGATAAACATGCACATAAGTATACACACGCTCCTGGCTCTTTTGCAAAAGTGAATGCACAAGGTGGGAAGTCCTTCCCTTTCTATGCCAATTCCTAGGCACCACCTAATGGCTGCTTAGCTTTCTTACCAGCGGTTCCTTTAGGAGCGGAAAACCATTTTCACCTTTTGGATCTTTCTGTAGCCATAGTTCAGCAGTCATTGGAACTGGAGAAATGTAATGAATTGATTTCCCACATACGCTGCAACACTTCAGTGTAATAATATATGCTACCGTATCACAAATAAACGATGCTTCTGGGATAATCACAGCTATCGTAGATTTACCCTATAGGTAGTTATGTTGTGAAAATAAATTAGTACTCCCAAAACAAAGATGGCCGTTTAAAAGAACGTAGTAAATACCATGTTTGCTCTGGCAGACATATCTGCATTGCAAAGTTTGCTCCTCCTGCCTACTAACCTAGTGCAAGGGTATAAAGGGACCGGTTTGAATTCATTTATCTTGGAGCCACTCATTGTGCAACTGGCTTTCTCCCTTTGTAATGCTCCTACGGTAATGATCAGAAGACCATTTAATTGATCCCTCTTTTTGTTAGGAATGGCCTCATAGCAGAATGTGCTTAGTGAGGTGTCTTTGACTGAAGAATCCGTAGTTCTACTTTTAATGTAACAAAGCCTGATTTTGTTAGTTTATGTGTGTATGCGGCAATGCCATACTTTTATGAGAGTACTTGGGGGAAGCATTCATAATTGCCAATTATGAATTGGTAAAACCGGTAACAGAAATGACGTGGACAAGTATGGTACAAGCAGATCACTGCCACACATGATTGGCGCTGATGTTATTTATGGGCCTGTGTATTTTTATCTACTGGCAATGCCTGCCACAGTGGAGAGGGGTGGTAGATACAAACGGAAAGAATACTTTGAAAAGGATGTTATTTTTATACTGAACTTCTCATATTGCTCAACTGATGTTGCCTCAGCGTGACACCGAACACAGTCAAAGAAAAAGTGTCTGTCACAAGACTGTAAGAACTGCCACACCGGTCAGACCAAAGGTCCATCTATTTCAGCATTCTGTACAGTGACCAGTTGTGACTGTTCAGAGAGAGAGTGTAAGAAACAGGATAATAGAAAGTGGTCCTTATTTCTGACAATAGTTGTTAAAGCATTTTGGACTATTGAATTCAACAGCAAACAATGGACATATCCTCCATATATTTGTCTAATCCCTTTTTAAACCTATCTATACTTTTGATTTCCAAAGCATCCTCTAGCAATGAGTTCAGCAATTCAATTAAGCAACATGTAAAAAAAAATGTTTCCTTTTGTTTGTTTCAAATTCCTATACAGCTTTTGCACTTCTGAGAAACAATGAATCACCATCTTTATACCACTGATTTTATGCCCTATCCACCGCTAATCATCTCTTTTCCACGAAGGAACGTCCTATTCAGTTTCCCTTGTATAGAACCTATTAATTGTTTCTGATCACTACCGTTTAACTTCTCTGTGTCTTATCTAGTGCTATTACATTGGTCTTTGAGACGAATGACCAGAAGCGCATGTATTTGAGAGTTAAGATTGGTACAATAACATCGTGATGTTTTCCTGTTTTGTTCTCTATTCAATTCATAAGGAAATAATTGTAATATTCAGTTTGTCTTTTCTTGCCACAGAGCATGGTGCTGCCTATCCAAATAACTCCCCGATCCCTTTCATGAGTAGTAACAGCTAAGAGCTCTCTGTCTTGTATTTTTCTTTCAAGTGCATTTGTTTGAATTTTTTAAGCATGTGTTGTATGAGAGGTTTTACTGTCTGGCTGCTCAGCATTGGTTAAAACTTTGTTCAACTCCTTGCTGTCTGCTTTAGTTGTGACTTCGCTGCACAGCTTTTTATCTTCTGCAAACTTTCTTGCTTCAGTATACACCTTTTCGTTGTCATTTGTGAATAGCTTGTACAGCAGGATCTGGACCTCTGTAGATCCAGTGGTACCCCACTGGGTATTTTCTTTATTATTTGTGAAAAACTATCATTTATTTAGATCTCCCATCCAGTTGCTAGCCAATGGATGATCTTTGCTCCCGTTCCATGACAGCTTAGCTTCTTCGAGAGCTTTTAGTAAGGTACCTTTCTCAAAGAAGCATTTTACAAATCCAAGTGGGCAAGAATCACTAGCTCAGCTTCATGATTGCTACATTTGCTACACAATTTCCTTTCTCAAAATCCATGTTGATTCTTCCCTCATATTTTAATTTATTCAAATTTCTACTAGTTCTATTTTACAATAATTTCAATCAGTTTGCCACCCATGAAAGTCAGACTTTGGGTATTGTAGTTCCTCAGATCACTCCTGAAGTAGTTTTTAAAAACTGGTGGCATGTCTGTCATCTTCTGCTCTCCTGACTGATTGAAATGATAGGTTACACACCACAATTTTCAAGTGAGGAATTTAATGTTTAAAATTCTTGAATGACCATTCTATGCCCTGGCAGTTATTTTCTATTTCTTTAACCAGTTTGTTCTACAACCTTTTCTAATGACATGTCAGTGTGAGAGTTCTCAGATTATTTTCCAGTTCTTGAAATCTCCCATTACCCATCTAAGATTTCCCTGCTATATCAAGGTAGTTCCATTCCATCAGAAGACATTCTTACAAAGATCGATCTCACCCAGTGCCTATAGTTTGATCTCCTTCAATCTTTCTGAACTCTCTCTCATGTGATATTTATAATTAAATGCACACCTCTATGTAATCAAATAGGAAAAGGACTTCAAATTGAGAAAGTTCAGAAAGAAACTGGCTGTTTAGAGGACGATATGAAGGAACTGCAGGAAGTAATAATAAACAAGAGTGAACCAAAAACAGAAGAGGGATACTCCTACCCACAGTTTCATATATCGTAAATTTTTTTTTAACAATGATGTTCATTATGTAGAGGAATGCTTTGCTGACATATATTAATGTTCTATCCAAGCACTGAGAAAAGATGATGAGGAAATTTCAGTAAAATTTTACATAATTACTTTTTACACTGCATAAATAAATCATTACTTTTTCGGACTCAATCTAAAGATAACTCCCCCATTTACCAAAACTATTCAGAATAAAATAATGCCTTATTTGAATAACCGTTCAGAATAAAAGAGTGGTGGAAGCATGGCTATTGCTCAGAATGAATTGTCTTCCTTTACTGGCTTGTAATCTTTGCTGCAAACAGAGAATTCCAGTGTGTAACTATCCATTTCATCCCAGTCCTCTTTTGCATTCACTTCCAGTAGTGATGAATTGCCAACGACAAAGTTTATTAATCGCATTTGAAACATTGGATAAGCTGTGAAATTGAGCAAGAAAGTGAAGATACATATTCAGTACTCTCTTTTCTGTAGTTGAAGAAAATCCCAAGGAAAGAAAAAAAAATTAATTCAAGCTCTAGAACTTACTTCCTTTCAAAGCTATGTGAATGGAATAGGGAAAATGTCTTCATCGTAACTCTATGTCTGCTCCCTCCACAGTACCAGTAATTGCTTCTTTGCCAGTTTGGCTGACTGGCTAACTAGTCCTTTATTGTACTGTAGCCAAGGGCAATGAAATTAACTGTGGAAGCATATTTAACTTTTTTTTCTGTAGCCTTTTCATCTCCACTTATTTCACACTTTAAAATCTGTACAAAGTGTTGGTTGAAAAATTTTCTTTCTGCCTTCCACTGCTTTGAGCTCTCCAGCCCTTGGGTTTAATTCTTTCTTACGGGCCAGCTCCCTCCCTTTTTTTGATGTTTCTTTTTTAACACACACACACCACACACACTTCTTTTTAAGTTTATCCATGTTAGTACATGAAAGAAAATGCATGCAAGAGTAAAGGAAGTTCTCTTCACAGCTGGTTTTCTTTGCTTTGATCTCAGTGAGGACTTGGGTACTTAAAACAGGATTTATCTGAGTTTCAAGCACCAAAAGCTGAGTGCGAAGCCAGAGTTTGCCCTTCTGTTTGGCCTTCAAATTATCAGTGTTCACAGAATCACAGAATAGTTGAGGTTGGAAGGGACTTCTGGAGACTGCCTAGTCTAAATCCCCCATACGAAACAGAATCCACTAGAAAGGGCTGCTCTAGTCAGGTTTTGAATATCTCCAAGGATGGAGAGTCCACAAGTGGTGTTTTACCACCCTCACAGTAAGATAGTTATTTCTTATATTTAAATGAAATTTCCTGTGTTTCCTTTTGTGACCATTGCCTTTGTCGTTGTGTTCTTTCAACACTCCTTCTGAGCATTACCAGGCTGCTCTGGCCTATGTGAGCAACCGCCCAGCTCTCACACAAGTTAATAGGGATCCAAATGTAAGTGGACTGGCACATCAATTTCCTAAGGAGATCTGTCAGGTTGGCACATTGAGTCAGGTTAAAAGGACTCTTAAGCGCCCCTCTTCAGTTTTAAAATGTATGTGTAGCTACTTTAGTTTTCCAAAACCAGCTGTTGCTAGGCATGCTGATCATTGGCAGTACAGTCTACTAGTCAGAGCACTCACCCAGAAAGTACAAGCCCTATGTTCAACTTCCTCCACAGCCTAAGTCCAAACTTTTCTCAAGAGAGCATCCTGACTGTTAGCTTATAAAGCTGGGTGAGCACGTTTCTGTCTCCACCTTCCCTATTGCTGAAATACTTGCTGTTAGCCATGTACACAGGGAAATGAAGCCAGAAATACCGCATGCATGGGGGAGCATGATGGTTCAACCTGATAGCACTGCAGGGGGAAGAGAGAGTCCTGAGTTCCTGGCTGATGGCTGGAACTGGTTTTGATTTCTTACTCCAGTGACTAATAACAATAGTCTGAAGATCAGAGACCAGAGTTCAACTATTGAGCTGCAGAGTCATTGTGCAGTGAATGAGAACCCAGAATGAAGGGCTTATATGCAGAGGATGGACTCATTTGGTAGCTATGGGAGGGAACAATTCAGGCCACAGCAATCAGAGCAAGATTGTCAGTACATTTGCAGTGTACACAAGCATCAGTGGCAGCAGCACAGTTGCTTGTTTTTCCTTTAAGAGGCAAAAAGGTCAGACAGGTACCACTGAAACTAATAACTGGGCCTGAAACTGATAAATTGACTATCAAGATTTTAGCATTCCTGAAGGGTGTGCATACTTTTTCCACGAAAGAATTTCCTTACGGAACTATGTAGGCATCTTGATAGGTCCCCTACTCCCAGCACGATCAGCTATAAATCCTGATATTACTCTCTGATAACAGCAGGGTGCTTGCTCAGCGTAGGATAAAGTACTGCGGTGTCAAAAATACCTTGAATTCCTTCCTGCCTCCCCAGATAGGTTAGGTGTAGCTCACATCATATCAGATGCACGGGATAGGACTTGGTCTCCTCTGTACAGGTAACAGTTGGGATTTTCAAATGTGCCTTGGGGATCTAAGAGCATTAATCTCTCTAATTTCCTAAAGGGACCTGCATTCAGAAATGCTGTAATCTTCAGGAAATATATCTTTGAAATGTTTTAGAATGTTAAATTCTTATCTAAATGCTGTTTTCCTTAGTGATTTGAACACCACTAATAACACTACCATATGCTTATATTTTCAACAAATGGCCAGTCAGGGTAAACTCCAGCTTCAACTAGTCAAGACCAGTTACTGCAGAATTACCCTTCTCAAGTCTGGGTGAGAGATGTTTATCTCAGTGATTACAATAATCTCCTCCTAAACAACTTTACCATGCAAACTTTTACCAATAGAAACAACTTGCTTTACAAGACAAATCTCACCAAAATCCACAATATTTTCCACACAATTAAAATAATTGTCAAACCACACACATTGTTTTGTTAGATTAAGATTCTATTTAAGCGCTGATCTCTGTTACTTACATTCTCTTTGCTCTATTAATTTGACTTATTCAATGATCTGCTAAGGACCAACTATTTAAGAAGCTGTGTATGTGAGTCAGGGGCAGTAACTATGCCCACGTGCAATAGAAAATGAATAAATACTGTAAAAAATAAATCATTCGGCTTTACTTTAAATGTCTTTAACTATGTTTATTTGTATGGTTTTCATTTGAAAATTGTCAAAAGCCATTTTTCTTTTAAGAAAACAAAGGGTCATATGCATAGCCCAATTAAATCAATGGAATGGTGCCCACTTCTCAAATTAACTTTGAGACATTGAATCAAAATTACAGATGAACCTATAGACTTTACAGTTATAGCTAGCTTAAGACTTTAAATTAGGCCAGTGCTAAGGTATTTGACAAAAGATAACACATGTATGAACACTGCCAAATTGAAAGAGACTTAAAATATTTCATAACAGCCTAAGTAAAGTCCTTTTATTTCTCAGTAGAAAAGACAAGAGAGACAGAATCTGGTAAGATTCACTTTTGGCCGAATATAAGCATTTAGAATACATTTCACAGGTAATAGCATTTGAAAATAAGGAAGAAATATTTTAGTAGACATACCTAAAGTTTAAATTTGCTGAGATTATTGAGCTGTGCAAAGTCACACAAACTAGCTAATGGCCATTTCATATATTGCACACAAAGTATATGCTTAAAAAAGGACTAAATGCTAGGTCTCTTACCTGTATAATGAGGGACTGCTCTGAACCTGAAAGTGTAGGTTGTGTTCAGATCCAAGTATTTAATACTATTCTTTGCTATATTATTATAGTCTTGCATCAAATATCTGCACCCTTCTAATTCCAGGTCCCATTTTTTTCCATTTATAATACCAGAGTCATGCAAGAACCATTGCTTGGATGCAAAGCTCCTATTGAAAGGCACCTTGTCAGGCATGGTGGGCTCTGCTATAGCAGTTTTACTGTCCAGAATTCTTGTGATTAGGAAGCTGCTGCTCCCTGGAATCACTACTGTCTTTTCCACATCAGTGCTTCTAAATCCGTTTTTACCTAAGGAAAGCAAAGCAAAGAGTTAAAGTTTGCTTGTTTATTTTTAGCATTGTGGTTCTGTGGCCAAATCATGACCTTCATTTTGAATAATTCTTTACCCCTGCTATTTGAAAGACCACAAAGCAACACAATCTGCCCTAGAGCTTCAGTTTAAAATGTTCATAAACAAGCTTTCTGAGTAAAATTCCCCATTGATTAACAAATTCATGTTAGTTGCAGCAATCTCACCATTAGAGGTAGAATCCATGGCATGATCAGCACTTCCATTTTAACACGATGTATAAAGTTACATGATTACAGCATATATCCCATAATTCATTTAAAAATATTAATGAAAATCGCCTTTCCTCAAAGCACCAATCCAATGCCATTACTACAGCTGGAGATAGGACAGAAGAAAAGTCCTCTAGCTAATCACAATTTTACTTTCGTTTATGCTTGCCTTTCTGACCAACACACAGGCAAGAATTGACATAGAAACACCTTTTTGGGCCTGTCCCATTCCTTGCAAAGTGACTTCAAGCTCTGCTTTGTGCATTGCAGCAGGAGTGGTCTGGCTTTCTGAATTTTTATGTTTCAATTTTGATTTCAACAGCTACACCAAAAAGAAATTTAGGTGTAGCATAAAACTTGCTGCTAAGCAAACCATGCAGAATCACCTTTCACATACTTGTAGCAAAATTTAAGAATAATGTAGCTGCTTTTTGTCTTAGAAAATTAATCCAGTTTGAGCTTTTAAAACAAATAATTTTTAAATAGTACTGTATAAAATTTAACTAAAGATTATTATTTTTAATTAGCCAAAGTTTAGGAATTGGAGACACACACTCCATGAAAGGAAGGACAATCCAGGCTTAGAGTATACTGGCTTTTCAAAGATGTTGATTGTAGTTTTCCTTTCTGGGAAGAAAGAATCAGGAAGTATGTGAACAGCTCAGATCTCAGAAGGTTTTTGCTGATCAGAAGGTTTTTGCTGACCAGCCTCTCCTTGTCCGCATTTCAAATTACCTTTCTTAGTTCTTCACAACCCACCTAGCTTTACATGTCTTTCTTTTTCTACTTTCATTGTGCGTTTTCTGGACACTATTGGAATGTGACATTAAATACTAATAATCTCTGTAATAATTTACAACAGTGAGGAAGTGAAAATTGTTTAAAAAATTATTAAAATATTGTTTGGGCAGGGTTAAGTCCTTTTGAAACTGGCAGGTATAGCAACTGCCCTTCATAAATTATTAAAGAAATTATGAAAGAAATTATGAAAGAAATTATGAAAGAAGTGACTGAAGTCTGTTTAGCTCTAGAATACTGAAACAACAGCAACCTCCACCCAGAACCTGTGGAGCTTCCAAAAGACTTATGCTGGGCATGGGTAAGCAAGGGTAACATAGATTACCTGCACCTAATTTCGGTGTAGACTGCTAATCTGTGAAGGTGCGTCTAGATGTCTGTCTGTCCATGGGTTTAGAAATACGCTAGCAGGTGCATGCCCACTGGACCCTACTGTAGGATTAGCTAGTGTATAGCCTCCCAACATCTAGCTGCTCTTACTCAGTGGTCAATGGGATGTCATCTATGCTCCATCCATTATGAAATAAGCATCCTTATTATTAGCTCATATTTATTTCAGGATAAAACTGCATTTGAACAACAGTTGTCATGAAGCAGTTTTGTCAGGATTTCACTATAAATAGTTCTGAAATAGTCTCAGGAAGAGAATCATGAAGACTCAGGCTATGGGTGCATTGGGGAAATCAATTGATTTCTAGTGGAAATGTTCTCCTTTGACAGGCTAGAAATTCTGAGAGTGGTTACCTGGTGCAGTATCTTTTAATCTAATTTTTTAAAAAAGGATTAGTTAAATTCAGTATTATGACCAAGATTTCTGGGGATTTTTGGCTTCAAACTTTCTTGATGCTCAGAAGCAAAATATACCCCTGGAATTGCGCTGAGTGTTTCCAACAAATAACAGATAGTGCAAGGGGAACTGCAATTGCTTAATCTTAACCAACAAATTCAGTAACTGCTGTATAAATAAGAAAGGGAGGTGAGAAAGGAAGCTTCTGGAATTTCTTTTAGATTTGTCCAGTGCAAGGTCACACCTGAAAATGAATGCAACAAAACCAGAGATTTTCTGGTTAACATGCAGTTAGCAAAGACATAGGTGGTCATCTGGCACAAGACTGAACTTTGTGAGAAGCTGATCTTTTACCATTCACCTCAACATTTCCCAGTAACAAACAGAGAAAAGATCTTACACGCTACTGAGAAAATTCAGATCAAATTAGAGCTTCCTATAGGGCAGATAATGGTATCACCTCTGGGTGCAATTAGAAAGTAATTAGGCAACAAGAGGCATTTGGGAGGCAGTGTTATTTCCTCAGAACACTATAGTGAGACCTTTTTGGATGCAGTAAGAAAAAAATAGAGAAAAGAAGTGACCAAAGTAGGTATCCACTCACCGCACTAGGTCTGGGAAAGGAAGATTTGAGTTTGTATCACTATTTCAAAACTGCTCGTTACGCCTCACAAAACCTTTGTCAAATGACATGAGCATTTGTGTTAGCTAAGGAACGTTCACAGTGAAAAGACTCTTTGACAGATACAGAGCCTTGCCCAGTAATGTCATGTGAGACCGTAAACAGGCTACGTGCCAATGATGTGCTTAGGCCTCTGCCTGTGGAGAGATGTTAATCATTCCTGAGGGGCTCACTAAAAGAACCTACTCTCTGGCAGCTGAACAAAAACCAAAAAGGAAAGAGAAATCTTCATGACGATTTCAATCCAAATATATTGTTTTAATCTGGTGATGTGAATATAACCTAAAAGAAAAAAAAAAGTGGAAATAAACAAACAAACAAACAAATATAGTTAAGACTGCATAGAATGTTCAATTAGATGTTTGTTGCCTCACTGGAAAGAGTTGTTTACAATGATGTTCTTTTAAACCTCATCAGGACCATGAGTTGAAGGAAGATGTTACGAATTTACTAGACTTGTGGTACTGGTAGGTATAGAAACAACCTTTCATTAAGAGCAATGTAAAAAGAGTCTGAGCTTCTTTATGAAAGATGAAATCTGAGGGGCCTCTGCCTCAAACAAAGTCATGGGGAAAAGTGGAGTACAAGCTATGCCCAAAGAGTAGAGATTGGCTGAAAGGGAGCGTTGCCTCAGTGAAGGTGAAGTAGAAGGAGTAAGGACAAACAGGGGAACTGACAGAAAAAGGAGCAGAAAGCCAAGAAATAGCAGAATAAACAAAAATGAAAGAGACTAAGCTTCTTGGCCTGAGCACTGGCTGAAAGTGGCTCAGAAAGACAGAAGAAGCCCCCACTTTATGCTTAATGCCTCTTGTGTCCAAAGAACATACATTTGTATGCACATTATAATGAAATACCAGGCTCAGTTACTAATTTATTCTCTTAGTTGAAACAATATGCCTAATAAATTTAGCATACTTCAGAAAGACAGACAATACAGTTTTGACTTTTGGATTGTTTTTATCTAAAATCAACACATTTTCATCCTCAACTAATTTGCAGCCCACTGAGTGATCCGTACTGCTGCCAGCTCAGAGAGAGATGAAGCAAATGGATGGAGCAAGGATTCTTCCACTCCCCTGTCTTACCATGCTAACGTGTAAAACAGTACATTGCTGAAGGTGATTAAAACGCAGGCAGCTGACTTTGAACTGTAGTGGATTTTGCTTTCATAAGGTCTTAAAGCGACTTGTGAGCTCATAAAAAATTTTGGAGTGCTAATAATCGCCTGGTAATTGATAATATCTTAATATACTATAGTGATTTCTAAAATGATTATATGACTATGTTCAAAGTATATCACAACTAAAAAGAAAATAATATTTAAGGGCCTATTTATTTATAGACAGCTATAACCACATTTGTATGCATGCTTGAAATAAGTGGAAAATGTTTATGAATTTAAATCCAAATTGTTATGAGTTTAAAAGCTTAGGTTACGAGCTCAGCAGAAATGTGAGGCAGGAGCCGGTACTCACAGAGCAACTGCTTCTAGCATCCCTTGCTATTCACAACAAGACCAGGCTGCTTGTAGCATGCTGGGCTTTGTGGTGACGGGATTCAGCAAGGACTTCCGTAAGCCAGCTATTACCGCTGCTCAAGGAAGGCAAAGCCGTAAGTGGTACAGCCACCAACATCCACAGGCTTCTGGACTCAGTAGGGGCTTTGGCAGTTCAGCTGTGTAACCAACCAGCACACTCCCGCAGTGGAAGAGAGACCAAAGAAGGGCAAAAACCAGTGAGCTCAGGGAAGAATGTAAAATAAAGCAAGCTGAATTTACCTTGATACCAGGTAGGCTGGAGGGTAACCTTGGTTTTAGGTAAGACAGCTGCACCAGTGGATTATCAGGTTCCCTGAAACTGTTAACAAAGAATAACGTCTTCGTGAGCTAGCCAGACCAGCACTGGGGGATGGGTGGGGGGCAGCGTACAGGTAGCTCAGCCCAGCATAAAGCATAAAAATTGGACAGATAATAAACTTTGAAGGGAGCAACGGGCTTGAGCTGCTTCAATCCATTTATTCCTTCCAGGTGACTGGGGATGCCCAGTGTCACGACAGTGAGCATACAGAGACCAGTAATGAGAATCACATTTGCATTGACGTTCAACTATAGTTTAATATTACAATTGCTATATTATGCTTGTGTTGTGATTTCAGTTCATTGCTGTATCACTCTGCTAAATCAACCCCCCATGTAATGCCAAATATACCAATTAAGTAAATTTGATATTAAAGGTTAAACCCTCCTCATATGGCATATCTAAAAGTACCTGGTCAGAGAGTATTGGACTCTGACAAGCTGCCAAGAGAAAATTTTGCCTCTATAAGGTGTAGGATCTTTTGAATCCTGCTGAATTCAGAACTGAGGAGAAGCTGTGATCTGGGAGCTGCTACTAATTGTCAGAGACGTAAAATACTTTGCATCTGCTGAAGGCAATGGCTTTTTAGCTAGTCTGTTCTCTGGCACTTGCATTTCCTATGGAGCTTCCCCCCCACAAAGAAGTGGTGTGCCTATTTAGAATAGGAAACAGTGGCATTGCAATGCGGGACCGCAATTCGCGGCTTGAAATAAGAGGGAACGTACATTAATATTCCTTTTACTGTAACAAATTAATGACTCATGATCAAATGCATCTGCAGCTTACCAGGATTAGAAAAGTGGAGTGTAACGCTAGTGTCCTTTAAGCCCTTCGTAACAGTTAATGTATGTTTTATGCAGGGACTGCTTCCTTCAGATTCAATGGGAAACTTCTCCAGAACATTTACAATCACAGAGGATAAATAATGCGAAGAATGTCCCAGTGGGAAGTCACTGACTACCAGAGCTGCTCCAACTGGCCTACAATGACAAGAAGTATATTTTTCTTATTGAGTTGGATAATTCCCTAAGTAAAAAGCATGTGACTTTCACACTATTTTTACAAATTTTAAAGAAAAACTCTCCAAAGTCAAAGCAAACTGGCAAATACCAGATGTGGATGCCAGGTGACCTGCACAGATGAAACGATATTTGAAAGTAGGTCCTCATAATGCTACCAACTGGTGCGACAGGCTTAGATTCTTTAATAGTATGCCCTTTGTCTGCCTGCTGAAAAAGATGAAGAGTAATTATTTACCTTCCTTCTAGTAAACAGAGTTCATGTAGCCTTGTCCATAGGTATTCTGCAGCTATTGGCAGAGTTATTGGCAGAAGGTGCTGAGTTGTTCAGTGCGTGACACACAGTTTTATCAAATTCAAACTAAGAAACCACACTAAAATTACTTATAGCCTTATAGTCTCTCTGTCTATATGCATGTACATAGGTACGATACATACATGCACATACACACGGAATACAGTTTCCATAATCTGTCTTCTCTTATGGAAGTACTCATAAGAAGCAGCAGAAGTTGCTTTTTCTTTGCTAAAGTGCACGGTAATCTGCCTTCTGGCCTCTGAAAGAGCTGTCTTGGAGCACACATTCATGCAAGGTGGCACATACTTAAGCTGAAATTGCCTGGTCCTTAAATAGGTCAGTAAAGGCAGTGAAGAATGTAAGAAATTTCTGTACAATGACATCTGAAATGTACAGAGCAACCATTTCTTCAGAAATTTTTGGTTTGGGCAAGACAACAGATGTGGGAATTTGTTACTTTAAAATGACAGAATTTCTTAAAAAAAACCCCAAACCTTTAGAATGTTACACAGAAGGTTAGGTTGTGGTGCATATGTAAACTTTATGGAAGACAGAATATGGTGGAGAAGTAGTGTTGAGAGACCACAAAGTTTTTACTCTGTTGATTTACACATGAATCACTGATAACATTAAATGCAGCGTAGGAATGAATGCCCTGTCTCCCCTCCATGCTTCTTCCTACCTTCACCTACCTATAAAAATTTGGAGTATAGCTAACAACCGATACAGCTAGAGAGAAAGATAAAATAGAGCAGCTTAACTGTTGTCACACTTGAAGAATCACTTCACACAGGCCCATGTTTGTGAATCCAATGAACTCTTGCAGAAGAGAAATACATATTTAGTAAACAAGGATGAGAAAAGTAGATATGCAAGATAGGTGGAAACTGCAGAGTGTTCATGTATTGGAAATTGTACTATTATGCAGCTTCTGAGAATAGTTCAAATGATTTCCTAGAAAGGGGTAGTTAATGATACGAATCTCTCCGGATTGACTGACATCTCTTACAATACCTGTCAAACTGATTTTGTTTGACAAGATAGGTTATTAGAAATGGTGGTAACCTAAGAGATTTTCTCAGGCACTGTTGCTACTAATAATCTACCATACTCACTGGTGCTATGTAACTTCTGTTTCTCACTGGGTGCTTCTGAAAACTTCCGATAAGGTAATAATAAGAAGAGGACTGATATCTTTAGGACTGATAACAGGACTGTTTTGCTTGGACCAAGTTGCATAAATACTTAAAAAGTAAGACACTGTCTCTAACTTTAAGGTATATGGCATCTATTAGCTTATCCAGGAAAGGATCTCCTGACTTTTCCAGAGATCTGTATGAATCATGTAGGTGACTAAGGAATCTATGAATCTTTGGAACTAGAAATTGTAATATTGATGGCATCAATACTGAGCTAAAGGCAGACCCAATAGTTTATGCTAAATAGGCTGTGCCCCTGCTTTCAGAACTTATTCCCGTCAAAGCAGAGGTGCCAATCATCAGTACAGACAGCCCATTTTGTACTGTTCACTGTGCATGCAAATACAAGGAAATTATTGGTACTGTTGGTCTGAAGCAGGATTCTTCTTTAGAGACATCAGAATAGTGAACCATAGACTTTAGCTTCCTTTAACAAGAAATCTATTCTTGTGGTCCTTAGAGAATTAATACAAGGATCTGTCCTCTCAGACTGAGTGACAAAAAGACAGTTGGGGGCTGAATAAAACGCCCCATAAACCATGTGAGAAGAAGAACTTCTAAGTACTTTCAGAGGGCTATTCAGAGCTCGATGTATTCCATTATTGGTATATGAGATACGCTCCATAGTCTGAGCAGGTGACTTCTGACATCTTGAGTTGTTTCAGTTGTTTTAGAAAAACAGAAACAGTTTTTTTCCCCGTTTCTCTCTTTCTCTGAAAGAAACCAAATACTTCAAGAGCCTGTTGCCGAGCAGTACAGAATCACTTGTATGAGCATTATATTCATTTACAAAATGTAAATGCTGATATAACTGCAAACACTAATGGGTCAGCTGAAAATAAGTCTTGGTCCACTCCTGGTGGTCTCAATGACAGTCTGCTGAAGTGTGTTGCACCAGTAAACTGCTGATTCAACACACAACGTTATCACAGGAAGACAGGAAGTAATAAACACAGGTTCTACAAACCCAAACATTGTATTTCAGGGACCAGATCATCAGTCCTACATAAAACAATATTCCCAATGAAGATCTATTCTACTTAGTAGTTTTCCAAGAACTACTAACTGCAGCTCGCTCAAATGACTGCTATTTTAACCAGGTTTTTTTGCTGCTGATGTCACTCCAGCAACCAAGAAGGCAGCAAAGAAGGTAATATTTCTACTCCTTGCTGTTAACTACCTGACAATGTTTTTTAACATTCTCTGAGAATTCACGGGGCTTTGGCAAGGTTTTGCATTGATCAGAATTACTACTAGTGGATCTGTTTTTGAAAAGCTGAAAAAGTAATAATTGACAAAGAATGCCATATTCATCCATACTTCCACAATCAAACTATGAAATTTCACATCTGTTAGAACATTTTATTATTTTTAATTTCTAAAACAGCATATCAAAAAAGTAAAAATAGAAACTATGAAGTATTTTGCCAATGTCCTTTTGCTAGTTACCATTTACAAGTATTAAGCCCTAGCATATTAAGTCTTGATATATTATTCTCATCTTACCAATACTGTATCACTTGACCTTTATTGAGGTTATGAATTTTTGAGCTCTTGATACCGCCTTTCCTTCTGGTTGAATTATGCTCAAAAAATACTATTTGCTGCTCAGTGACATATTGTGGGCACAATACATGGTCAAATAATTTGTTTACTTCCTAAAAGGTCAGGGAAAAAAAATGATTATCTTATTCTCCATTTCCAGTATTATAATATATAAACTTATTTTGATGCCCCAAAATCCAATCGAACAAACTATTGTCAAGTGGAAAAAATGAAAATTATTAGTTTCTGTAAAAGTGGCTGTTTCCTCACCTTGTAATGGACATCTTGTCCGTAGAATAACTATCCTTTTAAAAGTTACATTTATTTGATCTCAAGTAGTAGAATCTATAAAACCGTAAGTATTTCCTTTTTATAGCAAAGGACTAGCTGAATTGTGTGATTGCTGTCAAAAATCTCTAAATAAAAACCAAGGTATTCCTTTAGACCATTTTCTTACTGATCATGTGTCAGAAAAAATGAGTAGTGAATGGTACAAGGATTATATTATTGGATGATGGTTGGTACTACTTAAATTGATTCAGCAGGTATAGTATTCTGATTATGCCATTATCAGCAGAACACTAACAGTCAGGTACAAAGTATGCAAAGAGGACTTAGCTATGCCAGTACAGTTAGTAGCACCGTATCTCACAGGAGGGAGGTTACTTGTAGAGTCCCACAGTCTCTGCATTCAGCATATTTGAGTTCAATTTATTCAAAACTGAATTGGAAAAGAATGAAAAACAAGGTGATGAATGTCACTAAGGATTCTAAGCGTAGTACAGATAGTGTCTGACTATGTAGAGTTGCAGAGGGAAGTCATGGTATTATGTGACTGATTATAAAAGTGCAGGTGAAATTCAATGTGGGTAAGTGAAAAGTTGTAAGTCAGAAATGCGATTTTTCCATATACAATAATGTCTGCCTATGCAGCAGCACTGGGGACCCAGCTGTGTTCCAAGGGTGAAGTGAATGCTCAAAGCCCTCTGCACCAGACAAGTGTGGCCTGGACACGAGCTGTATTAAAAGGCCTTTTTGAGCATGCTCAATTTGGAGGGAGCTGTAGAGGTGCTCTACAGAGGTCAGTTCACTCCCTTTGTGGTAGAATTGAGATTGGTACTACAGGATTCATAGTTATCTGTTCTCTGAATATCACTCAGAACAGTTGTCACACAGTCCAGCTTATACATTTAAAATGTACATACAGCTGCATATATGCAACAGCCTGGCATTTCTCCATACAATAAGGATATTTTTAATTCAATTTCTTGCACAAACCAAATCTTCTTGAAGTTGTGCACAGTGACAAACAAACTGTTCCTTGCAGATTTAAAGGATATTTTGCAACAGTTACTTAAATTTTTTTGACAGCTGACCTCCACTGATGTTAAAACATCTAGCTTCCTTATTTCCAGCCTATCAGACTTTGACTTATTCAAAGTAATTAGATGCAAAGCTCCCAAATGATCACAGGACAAACTGACAACACTTGCTGTTAGAGTCTCAGACCTGGCATATGTTTCCAAACCTACAAAGAAGAAATACAGGCAATAAATTAGAAGCAGATAATGCACATGAGGAGAAGACAAAAGTTGTACTGCTTAAGCTGATACAGGAGTAGCAGTGAGGTTCAGTACTTCTATCAGATCTCTTGCTTTGACATACACCTAAAGAAACACTTTCACAGTAAATTAGTAAGGGGAAGAAAAGAACCTCTTTAGAGCAAACCGAGAAGTGAACAAAACAGAATGTTTTTTCCTAAGATACCTCAAAAGATACCATGTGCACCATCCTGCACTGGTCATTGGGGTGGATACTTACGTCTAATAAATTCAAGGAGGTTCTTACAAGAATAAAGGCCTTCATGTCTGTACAGTTCTTTACAGGATTGGAAAACCTAGGGCTCAACTCAAAACATGGCAAAAACAATGGCAACATTCCCATTGATTTCCATAATCTTTCACACACAATTTACATCTTGCTAAAGCATCAGTACACACCTCCTCCAGTGAAATTTATGTATGTACATTTAACTTGATATGTTTCTTTATATATTAGCGGAGCAGTGAGCAAACTGGATTTGGATTCTCACAGGGCTGTCACTACACAAAAATAACATCACATTTTCTTCTCTTTCATGGCAAAGTATAGTACAAAAACATTCAACTAAAATCAGCAGCTCTTGGACTGGTGAATCACTGTTATGTCATAGAAAGTGATTTCTAAAGAGTTCTCTTCTTACATGGGCTAACTATTTTTTTTCAAATGAAGAGATTAATTAAAGACAGCTAAATTAAATCTATACTTTCCTGATATCATCTATATAAGCCAATTTTATCCTAGTATGCTATACATAGCACACTACAACAAATGGAAAAGGAGAAAGGACAGTCTGCCTGTTAAGATTCAATCCATACAATGACAATTGTATGGATTTTTGAGGATTGTATGACAATTTGGGGCTGGTCTTGTTCAATATCTTTATCAATGATCTGGAGGAGGGGATTGAGTGCACCCTCAGTAAGTTTGCAGATGACACCAATTGGGCGGGAGTGTTGATCTGCTCGAGGGCAGGAAGGCTCTGCAGAGGGACCTGGACAGGCTGGATCGATGGGCCCAGGCCAACTGTATGAGGTTCAAAAAGGCCAAGTGCCGGGTCCTGCACTTCGGCCACAACAACCCCATGCAGCGCTACAGGCTTGGGGAAGAGTGGCTGGAAAGCTGCCTGTCAGAAAAGGACCTGGGGGTGTTGGTTGACAGCCGGCTGAACATGAGCCAGCAGCGTGCCCAGGTGGCCAAGAAGGCCAATGGCATCCTGGCCTGTATCAGAAATAGTGTGGCCAGCAGGAGTAGGGAAGTGATCGTGCCCCTGTACTCGGCCCTGGTGAGGCCGCACCTCGAATACTGTGTTCAGTTTTGGGCCCCTCACTACAAGAAGGACGTCGAGGTGCTGGAGCGTGTCCAGAGAAGGGCAACGAGGCTGGTGAGGGGTCTGGAGAACAAGTCCTATGAGGAGCGGCTGAGGGAACTGGGGTTGTTTAGCCTGGAGAAAAGGAGGCTGAGGGGAGACCTCATCGCTCTCTACAACTACCTGAAAGGAGGTTGTCGCGAGGTGGGTGTCGGTCTCTTCTCCCAAGTAACAAGCGATAGGACGAGAGGAAATGGCCTCAAGTTGCGCCAGGGGAGGTTTAGATTGGACATGAGGAAAAATGTCTTTACTGAAAGAGTGGTTAAACATTGGAACAGGCTGCCCAGGGAAGTGGTTGAGTCCCCATCCCTGGAAGTATTTAAAAGACGTGTAGATGTGGCACTTAGGGACATGGTTTAGTGAGTATGGCTGGTTGATGGTTGGACTCGATGATCTTAGAGGTCTTTTTCCAACCTTAATGATTCTATGATTCTATAATACAGGAGCTATTTGATTACAGCTGTCTGTATTCTGTAGCAGATGAGGAATATATGGTATATGGCTGACTAGCTTGCTATGTCCTTTGACGGCCTCTGAGCAAGTAATGAAGCATGACTCCTCACGCTTAGCAGAATCACATACTACATTTTCCTTGTTTGTCTTTGTATGTTGGTATTAGTATAATACTTTCCCTGAAGCCTGCTGCTCTTCAACTAGGTGAAGGATTGTGTGATTGCAAGCTTGGTTCTGCCAACTACACAACTAATAAAACACAGTACTACTACTTTCTACAGGCCTTGTCTTCCTTTCAACTATTCTAACCTGGCGGTTCACTCAGAACTTATCAACAGGAAGTATTAATGTTTCTGCAGAGAACATGTTTACTGTAAAATGGCATTAACAAGGTACATGTGAAGACTGGTTAATGCAGGAGCTGCTTCTTGTAGTTGTCATGCCTCGCTTCACTGCAAAAGTAGGTTTAAATTCCTCACCTGCCTTAGTGAAGAAAATGCTTCCCTTATCACTCATGAATGTGACTGAATGACTGTGCACGTGTTTGCTTTTATAATTTTTTCATCTTCCAGACTTATTAATAATTGAAAAGAATTGCTTCCATCACTAGATAACCACACCCGTTAAATAAATAGCCACTGCTGAATTACTGTGTATACTTAGAGGCAGAGCCACCACAGAGACTGTTTATTAGTTAATTAATATTTTCTGAAAAGAGTACATGTCTATTCCGTCAAGTGTAAAAGTGCCATTTATTTTAGTAATTGCCTGTAAACTACTGTGCATAGACCAAACTGACAGAACACAGAATCTTGTTTATAAAAAAACCTCTTCCTGTTGATTCAAGATTTCCCTGTAACAAAAATTTATTTACAGATAGCTTCTTGAGTAGTCTCTACAAAAAACTAAAATGAAGGATTTCCTCACTAAAGATCAATTTCTGCCAACGGTACTGATGCTGAATAACTATTATTTCAGAAAGTTTCACAATTTAAATGAGACCACTGACAGAGATGGTACAAACCCTGCAAAAAAGTGAGTCCAGTAATTGAAAAATGCATGAAACTAATAATTTTGAGCTCGATTCCACTGAAATCAGCAAGAACTTTCCCAAAACAGTTCTAACAACAGATTTGAACCATTTACTTCCTAAAAAAAAAAAAAGTTAAGTTACTCTCAAATTCAACATTACTTTCTTCGCATACATAACTCATTTCCATAAACATAGAGGAAATGACTCTGTGGGTTAAAAAAAACATTCCATGTGGCAAAAATCTGGTTTTTGCAAATACAAACACTGGAAATTTTGGGTTCTGATACAGTTGTGATCTCTTATATTGTAAACAGCAACCATTGAGTTTTTCTGAAGAGAAATAACACATTAAGTACCAATAGCTGAGATAATAGTATAATGGCTACGCAGTTATTATATAGACTACCAAAAAAGTAAAAGTAGACAGTACCCTTAAGCTGGGAATGAATTTAAAGTCAGGAGAAAGCAAACAATACACACATGTTGGAGGAGGAAAGCAGTAAATATTACATATCTGATTTCAAACATGTATTTCCTTCAACTGGTCAAATACAAGTACTCCACCTGTAATATTCAGAAAGGATATTTTTTCTGTGTTTGGAAGATGAAAAGTTTTTAAGAAGAGGGAAAGGTGCTGTAGCTAAACGAAAGGAGTTGTAGCTGAATCTGTGGGAAGCCTGGAGAAACAGATTGTGTTTCTAGCTGAATCTAAAAACGCACTCAGATCAAAATAATTGTGCTGATGAAAAGATACTGCCACTTAAGTTTTTGGGTCCTGTGTATGTGAAGGAGGAAATAGCACAGAAATAAAAGAGAAAAAAACATCATTCCTATTTTACAATTTTTAATGCATCACTGGCAGAGATCTCAAATTGAGAGACTTAGGAGAAATTCTCTATCAGGCAGAAGTACAACATAAACCAGAAAAGCACTTGCATCCTGTAAACCTCTCCTCAATCTTTTCAGACTGAATTGCACACAGTGAACAGATTCTTCTAAGTTCTTGTAAATTGCCTCAATTTAGGAATAGGAAAACTGGTACACAAAGAAACAAAGCAATTTGCCTGTACAGTGAAGAAGCTGAGAACAGCACCAAGATCTCCTGGGTTTAAGTGTCTTGCCTAAACCGCTCACTAACATCATGCAACCTTCTTTGTTCAAATGTGTTAGAATGACAAGTAAGAACTATCAATTTAATCTAATTTATAAACATAATATAGATATGCAAAGCCAGAGAAATTGTCCCTGGCTCTATAACATACCTGAACCATAAAAATACCTATTCCTGTATTCTGCCCATAATCAATCAGAAACGCTATTACTCTTTTGGAAGATGTCTTTGTGTCATTGAGTCCTCCAGGAAGGCAACTTGCCCAACTAGAGAAGAGATCATAACTATAAAAACAGGTCGACAATTGAGAGAAAGAAAATATATTGTTAGTAAACTCTGCATGTTGACGTTATGAATGGGCTCATTTGAGTTTGCTCTGTTTCTGTATGCTAAAGTTAAAATCGGATCCTCAGCATAAACTAGCCCCGTGCCACATACTTAAATAAAAGGCGTGGAAGTATCAAGGTAGAATGTCTTCTTACAAAACTCTTCAGCAATACTTAGATTTATTCAAGTCCTGAACTTTACTTGCATAGAAGTTAGCATTCATTTGAAACTGAGGCAAACTTTAATCATTCATCTGGCACCAGCAGGTGGAAAACTTGGGAGGTGAAAGCTAAGCAGCCTTTCCTATAGGTATGACAAATTCTTTCTGATAAAGAATTTCAAATTAAGGTCCCCGGATCTCCATCTAAGTCCATGCAAAAAGCTACTTGCAACTGGTGCCTCACTGGTCCTAAAAGGGCCAGGGGTTACTGTTACCAATCAGTAAGATTATTAGGCTATAGTATGATCTAGAATTTATCGATTAAATAATCCGGAAAGCAATTTTTAAACAGCAGTTTTAAATTTCTAATCCTGGGATACAATATGTCAGTATTTATGGACTAGTAATATTAAAGCTTAAAATACTCAGGCAGAGAAATGGTAACAAAATAGGAATGTTAAAATTATTAAGCTATCAGGCAAATTTGTACTATGCAGCGTATTGTTGAAGTCAATGTAAACCTTCCATTTTCTTACCTGGCTCCATGTCTTATCTTTGTTGAATGTGACACTAACAACATCCTCTAGAATAAATGAAACTTTCATTAATTTACCATCTCTTAAAAAAAAAAAGCTGACTATATGCTAAGTAATTTTAAAACAGGGTCTATATCATCTTGTCTAATTGAGTGATTTTATACATAAACATTAATGATACAGTCTCTGCTCTGCATACAAAAGAGGATATGCCTACTGGTATATTTCTGGGCAGCTTAGAAAGAACATTAACACCTCTATGGTGTGTTCTTCAATGTATTGAAACAAGAAGAACTATTTTAAAGAAATGAAAAGTACATTTCTGTATGTAAGAAAATAATAGACATTTAAAGGGAGAAAAGATCCATTGATTTGGGCATGGGGAAAGAAAACAGAAACTCAGATATGTACTTTGAGAAATTCCCCAGACCTTTTTCTGCCCTGGTCATGATTTGGGTCCTTTCCTAGTCACCTCTTTAATGAGACAAGGAATAGCGGTGTATTCACAACGGCTAATTTTGGCATAAGGATAGTTCCCTTCAACTTGCTGTACACTGCGTGGACATAGACATGCCAACCTCTGCACATGGGATCTCTCGGTGGACTTCATAGACGCTTTTGAGAAGAACTTGTGGTCTGGAGTTCTCAAGCGTTGTTTCCAATCTGTATTGCAAGAGTGGCTGTTTTGAATTCAAATAACTATGCAAAAGAATACTAACAACCAGAAAATAAGCACTGGTATTTGCATGTCTTAGCTTGCTTGTGCAAAATGCGTGTAAAGGATGGGTGACACAAATGTGTCTTTTAAAACACCTGCCTATATATATTGACTTCTGCACAAGCTAATCCCCCCCCCCCAAGACCTGCGTAACTGTGTTTCACATGAGCGTCACATGAACTTGCCGAGAAAGAATCCTCGTCTCGGTAACGCGAAGTTTCCCAGCCGCCACTCGGCAGCGCCGGGGGCGGGAAGGAAGGGCGCCGGCTGCCCTGTGCACAAGGCGGTGCTCGTAGCAGCAGCCGGCCTAACAGGTCAGCGCCGGCGCGCCAGCCGCCGCGCTGCTGCGCGGAGCACGGTTAGGCGGCGCCCGACTGGTGCCGCCCGGCTTGCCATTACCTGCACTGGCTTGTCAAAACCACGGGTTTCTGTTCCCTTCGCCAGATGCAAGGAGATGTGGCAGAATATTAGAAGCAGGACAAAATTTAAGAGATTAAACGGCTATAAAATTAAAGAGATACTTGGCAATTAAGAATCGAGATGTTCCGTGAACTAGGGAGTTTGGTCCCCAAATTCTATGCAAGTTTAGTGGGATGTGAATTCCTTCGCAATTCTGAGATTGTGAAGCTGAAAAAAAAACCTTCTGAATGGACTTTATTATGATTTTTATTATTTTTTCTCTTCCTCTTAAATTTAAAATCTGGTATTTTACTTTCAGAGATTTCTCTGTTAGCTAGACATTGATGATTATACCGTATACTTGCACTGAAATAATCATTCTATGAGAAATAAAAAGAAAGAAATCATTAAGTGATTGTATCTCCTTTGACATAAAAATAAATCTATAAATAACACAAGTTTACTTTCAATAATATAGGCAGGCAAAATGAATGATTCATTGTATTTGAATATAGCTAGATCACTTAAAGCTTGACTGATCTCAAGCTAAGAAAGATGGAATCTGGTCGGTACTCTGCAAGACCTCCAAGGAAATAGCACATGGATTATTCTCCTAGTCAGGAAAGTGAAATGTCTGAACATAAACAAACAGCAGCACCAGCAATACCACCCACTGGAGATCTAATTATTCTGATTACACAGAAAATCAAAGCTTTGTTCATTCTGTTTAAAAACATCCCTTTGCATTCTTACAAGAATATCCGCTGGTAACATCCCAGCCAAATTCAAGTAGCTGCAACTAAATTCCAGAGTTACAATCCAAAGTTGCATTTTTCTAATATCTTGGCTTACCCTAAAATGTCTCTATGTTAAGAGGTTAAGCAGTTGAGCTGTTTTGTCCCAAAGAGTTCAAATACATTCAAACAAATATTCACTCGTGTGAAGAGATTTGCAAATATGAAGATTGAAAACAGATTACATTTCCAGGTTTCTTACCATTTCAAAGCCATGGAGCCTCACTTTAGACAACTAGGGAAAGAAAGGAGTTGAGAAGGATAAAAATAGCACACAATAAAGACAGCACAAATTGTAATGATAGTAGAAGAGATTTGCTGGTGTCTCTACAGTTGTTCTTTTTTCTGTCTTTTATTTTTTTGTTTCTTTTACCATCAGGTCACAAAGCAATATTGGCATAGGCACTGGCTACAGTAATGGAATGTTACCCTGTAATGAGGCGTTACAGTGTGGATCTGGTCTTGCTCCTCCAGTGCACAAATATATAGCTATCGAGAATATGTAATTGATTTTAATTTTGTGAGTAAACATCTGATAGCTGTCCATCATACAATCATGATTTGTGTTGCTAAACTTGCGCATATCCCGTTTAGAGAACTCACGTCAGTCAGATACTTCACGTGGAGTCTTTTAATTCCAGAAGGATGCCACCACCATGGAAGTTGCATTAAAACCAGGCTTAGTAGCATTGCTCATTATTAAGATAGTTGAATACAGAATCCTCTAATAAGAATCATAGAACAGTTCATAAATTTGCCAAACCAGCAAACCACTCCACTATTTGGAGTGAAATTTTCCTTGCAAGCTTTCTATCTCAGGCTGTCCAAATTTTCCAAATTTTGGAAAATAATGGCTAAAAGTTCATCTATCTCTAAGGATAGGGTCAGGAAAAAAATACATTGTTTTGTCCTAGTTCTGTAAAATAAATAAATAAACAAATAATTTTAGTGACTTATGGAAAAAAACTCTTGTGGCACCATGTTTTCCACAAAGACTTGAAATTTGGCAGAAAGACTACCTGCGCATGAAGGATGGGCTTTTTGCAGTCCTATGAGAATCCAACAAACTTCAGCCTTTCTGAAATTACAACTTCTCATATACTCAGAAGAGACTTCAATTTCAACAGTTAAAAATCACTGAAGAATCTGTAATCACTGACAACGTTGGCTCAGAAATGCAATGCACTTTGCTGCATGGATGATGTTTTTCTAGACTGTTCTGTGTCCTGCACTGCCTTCACTGGCACGGGCAGCAGGGAAGGTTTGTGAAAAAGGCACTAAAGCACAGCGGAGAGCAGTACCAGAACTCTGTCTTAATTTCGTTGTTGCAGCTCTGTTACTGTGCCTGTAATAGTTTAGGAAGACAAGCAGGCTATTTTTATGGAAAGTGTGTATTTTATTAGCCCAAATAATTCAGCTGAAGAATGGGCTTTGGGGACCACAAGCCCTTCTTGAGGTGACTTTATTACCTCTGGTTCCAAATTCTGCCTCAATTAACATCACTAGTATGCATGAATACCCACTATGAGGATTTGCAACATATTATTTCCCAAGTTACAAATGTAATTGCCCATTCTGTACATGGAATGATCACTTCTATACATAGAATGATCTGTCAAGGAAATGACTAGGTGAGATGGCTAATTTGAAAGAAAATGCCTGCAATTTCAAAGGAAACAGATGTCTACAATTAACAGGAAAAAAATGCAAGGAAGCTTATTCTTGAAATATTGTATTAGATACAGGAATCATGCATTTACAGCAGTGCCCGATCCTTTGCATTGCTTCTAATGAATTACGTACATCCTAAAATGCTCATTAAAAGATGCTGATTATATACCAAACAGAAAAAAATATATTGTCAAAACGAAGAACAACTGATCAACCTTGATAACTGGATTATATACCAAACAGAAAAAAATATATTGTCAAAACGAAGAACAACTAATCAACCTTGATAACTGGATTTCAAATCACTCTGATCAACAAAATCCATTGAAAACTTGGCTGTTTGGGTAGGCTTGAAATTATAAACAGATACTTAATTTCCTGTGCAAGATTTAATTTTTCCTTCTGCAAGAGGTACAAAATAATACTAAATGAGTGCTGGAAGTGTCATACTTCTTTCAAAATACTTCAATAATATGGTAAATTCATGTATAAAATTTATTCTTCAGGCAACACTATGTACTTTTTTTGAAAGATGAACAGGAGGTTTCTTGTCTTTATTCACTGCCTTTAATTTTACGAACTTTTACTGAGAGCTTCAAAAAGTAATCTTTCACAAAATGAAAACAGAAAGCTGGAAACGTACAGTGTCACATTTCCAGAATACCCCTCTGAAAATAGTTACAATTGTTTACTTTCTATTTAGCTGGAATTTTGCAAAACTGGGTTATAAAGCTACTTCATGTTACTTACTTTTAAGATTTTTCCAGTAGGACGGCATAGGTCTTCACTGACAAATAAACTCATTGTGGTGAGGACTATTAAATAGTGATTTGTTAAGATGATATTCACAAGTGACAGGTCATCACAGACTCGGGGAGAGGAAAAAAGTGAACATTGTGAAGAATTGTTGCTTTGTTCCCTTCATGCATGATTTGACATTCCTAAAGTCTACCCTAGAGTATTTGCATAAACACCCAGGAGTTCCCCTCAAAACTAGAGGGGAGGCTCATGCAGACAACCAACCTGCAGAGTAACCTACACTTGAAACTGTACGGCTAAGCACGCTCTTGGATAATACAGTATTCACAGATTGTATGCTGCCTGGCATGGAGGGACATCTCCATGCAGTCAGCTGGGCAGGTTTAGGATCATACTGTCCCTGCAACCAGCTGCTCTATAGTGCTTTACAAATGATTGACACAAAAATGGTAAGATCCATGTCTAAAAATACAGCTTACTACAGGTTTTAAGCATCCAAACTAAATTGCTTCCCCTATCCAATGTCAAAGAAGTTCCTTTTATATGCACACCAACACTGTTTTTAAATAACATCCTAGCAGCTGAATCAGAAGCATGTCCTTTAAATCGACGCTCCCTAAACAGAACAAGACTATGCTGAGTAATAAATGTAAAATTCTCCACAACCACAAATGAATCATCAAAATATCTGTAATTCCAAGTATATATCGAGAGAATACAATATTCTTCATACAGTGACCCAAACGCCATCATGCAAATAATATCAATAAAATAAAACAACCATTACTGACCAAATAAACTCAGGCAGACAATAAAAATATACAAACATTTAGCTACCAGTGGGTACCATCATTTAAATGCTGATTTTTAGTCCTGATTCTTAAAGGAGACTTACAAAATAACTTTAGAAGCATCATCTGGGAGATCATATTCATAACTCTACTTGATATACTAAATTATAGATATTGTTTTGAGAATGCATGTTTTTTCCCCCAACTTACTTCTGATCTTCTGCTGACCCTTTAGTTCCACCAGTACACCACCACCCCCTTTTTTTTTTTTTTTT
>NW_008795405.1:10168553-10173156 GCF_000699145.1 Aptenodytes forsteri
TTTTTTTTATTCTCATAATCATTATTATTTTATACCTACCCACTGCCAACTTTTGTTTCACATTCAGAGAAGGTCTACGTGTTCTCAAATAAATAAATACATAAATAAATAATGTTATATATTTATTTATTTAACATTTTTTTTCCTTCCCAATCCTATTAGCTTTGTATAATCTCCCTACCAGATTTGCCCGGCTAAATCATTGTAAAATCAAAATTTACCACCATCCAGTTGGGTACACAGGTTTTTTTGATATTGAACCACTTTGTTTCCTCATATGCAAATCCAGTGTAGCTAACACCTACATAGACACCTAAAAAGTAAAAAATTTTAAAAAAAAAAAATTGACATTGACATGAAAGAGAGATTTATTTTAAAAATCTCTCCTCTGATGTTAGTCCTGTTTAGGAAATACATTTTCTTACACAGAGCAGATACAGCACTGCCCTTTTCAGGTAAATACACTATTAGCATGAAAAGAATAAATCAGAATGATGTCTGGAAATCCTGAGAGTTCTAATGCTTCAGTACAGTAACTTTCATAGAACTGTTGCCTGTCTGAGACCCAAATAAAGGCCGGTTGAGACCACTGGAAGAAAAATGAAGCTCATTTCAAACTTCTGTGTCTTAGTTGTGTCTGTTATTGTGCTTAACATCTACAAGCAAATACGCAGGTTTATTTCTTTTACCTAGATTTATCAACATCAGTCATTTTGGCAGAAAACCATCAATTGACTTCAGATTTATTTTGCAACTGGAATAACAACTGATGTCAAGCCTGAGTCCTTTGCTAGGAACATGGTAGATTTCTCATTATTATCTAGTGCAAACTCTCTGTGCTTAACACTGTGCAAGAAAAAAGAAGAGATGGTCCTCATTTCAAATACAATTCACAGTAATATCCTGAGCAATATTCAGTTTAAGGAGCTGTGAGCATCTTGCTCTGGGGCTTATTTTGAAAGATTTTTACACATACTTTTTCAGAAAGGGTGGGAATGGAACTTTAAAGCAAAGAAGTTTAAAAAGAACTTAAACACAGGAACCAAAGAAGGAGGGACAAAAGAAGGATATGTACACACACACACACATATATATATAAAACAAAGTTTGAAGGTGTAAGTAGAAAGACTTTTAGCTGCCTGTTTCTTGAGTTTAATGATCAAATGCTTGCCCCTCACATGCTAATTCTGCCTTTCGTCTCTTGAGATGCTATTTTTTCCCATGTGAACATGTCAGGTTTTGTAATGAAAAGCTGAAATGTTCTCAGTTCTTGTTGAAAATTCAACAAGAAATCCTAGCAACTGCTTTTGCCTCAATTTCTACTCCAGTGTTTTACAGTGCAATGTTTCAATGCAATTAATAAGTAAGCAACTGCAAAAGCATTCTGAAAAAGTGAGGTAAATTTCAACAGAACATACTTACCATAGTTCAGATAAATCACCTGGGTCTGTTAAATACAATGTTAAATAGCATGTTAAAAGTATTCTTAAATTATTTGGTAATTTTACCTATATGTTATCCTTCCACTCGCTACTCTATTTAGGTCCTATTTTGAACTTTCTGGATCTGGGAACATACCTTTTTACATGTCTACAGTTATTGGTGTAGAGTGGAATTACATTTACTTTTATTTTTCTGTTCTTTTTACATTTCCCATTAGATGGGAGCAGTCACTTTTATTGGCATTGCAGACACTAGAGTCTGTATATCATCTCAGCAGATCATAGAACGGTATATAAAACTGGTTTGCTAAATATTGAAGTTGTTCATGCTAGTAAGACACATAAAAGACAGATTTGCCTCTAAATAATACACTGTTACAAGTCATGATTAGTTTGATGAGATGGAAGCCTTATGTTGTGGATCTCCTGCATGATGTCTATTGAAGGATAAGTGCAGGTTGTTACTTCCCCCTCACTGGCACGTGAATAGGCTCTCTTTTTTAACCAGTCACTTATTTTCTAAAACTTGTAGTAAAATGATGTCTCTTCAGCTCCACTGGTCTATAAGGCATAGCTGAACTCACCAATGCCTGGAAAAGCTAGTGGGTGAAGACAGACAGAGTCAAATGACTAATACTTTCTCCAGAAGTAAACTTGGAAATCTCTACAGGCTGTGTACCGTAAAGGTAAGACTGAAAGATCACCCTGAGTTCTTCCAGAATTATGACTTACGATTCATTCAACCATTTTACTTTTCAAGTGACTACCTAGCAAATCCTTCACCTCCAGTAATAGCTCATCGCATCCACTTTCCTAGGATGTTTTACAGCCTTCATAGTACTGTCAATTGCATACTCCTTTTGTATACTGTGACTTTTTTCCTGGACCTGGATAATGGTCAACACAAATTCTGAGGCAGGGGATCACTTGCGAGAGGTTGTAATAAAATCCATCAGCAAACTGAATAACTGGAGCCAGATATATCACTGCTCAGTGCCTATCTAGAAGACAATAAAAAATAGCACACACCTGTTTCCGGAAAGTGCTACAAAAAATGTTAAGTATTACTTTAATAATTTCAATATTGCTGTAACTGATTTTTTTGTATTACCACAGCGTCTAGGAATCCTAATAAAGGACTGAGATGTCCCCCTTTGGTTTGTGCTGTACAAAACCAGAATAAATATATCAAATGATCCCTGTTTTAAAATCTAAGCAAGAGACACAATGGATACCTGAAGACAGAAAAAAACCTCAAAAATGAGGTATTGTTCAGCATGAGAGGCAATGGTTTCTGCATAGCAGCAGTCTAAATAGACTCTTAATAGTAGAGCTGTTGGTGCAGAGGACTGCTTTGAGGAAGGACTTGAGAAATGATAAGAAAACAGCTCTGTAAGTGTCTGCATATTCTTCCAAGAATGAGGAGTAACATTGGAGAAAGAAAAAAGGATTAGTGGAAAATTCAGCAAGTATATGGACACGGGCATCATAGGTATATTGTAAATATTGAATGAGACAAGATGGAGTAAGGAAAGGCTATAAAGACTTTTCACACTAAAGGAAAAACAGCTTATGTTTGGAGTAACAGTAAAGGGGGAGAGCAGACAGATGCAAGGAAACGCAGTTTTGTTTTTTTTTTCATCAGCATTGAGTGTATGTGAAGGTGTAAGATTTCTCTGACTTTGCTTAATACAGAAGGTAATTTGATAATTCAGAGAGGATAAGTCATGAGACTTTCAACTTTGGGGAGGAATAGGAAAAGCTGAATCTGGGGATAATAGTGGAAAGAACTTGCAGGCTTTAGACAAAGCCTGCAGGACAAAGTAAAACACAACCAGGGCAGAGTGGCAAGCATTGTCTAGATGAGAAAGGAAGTTGCAAGGACATCTGGGGAGAAGTAGGTGAGGAGTTCAGCAGATTTTTTAAAAATCATTTTAGACTTGAGACATACCACAGACACAAGTTAACACTTTATCGAGACAGACAGTCTGGATAAAGATGTCTGTCCGAAGACAGACATCTAAAGTTAAATGAGGAGAAATTTGCACTCTAAAAAAGCTTATTTCTCTCCCTTGACTACAAAGAGTTTAGGCAATGAGCCAGGAGTAATACCCACATTGCACAAACAAATCCAGAGATGAATCCCACCTAAGAGAACAAGAACAACGGACATCAGGTCTGTTGTCTGTATAAAAAGCCATAGCCCTTTGGAAAAAAAATCAAACAACTCTGTCCCAACACATAATGAGATACTGATGTCAACGAAATATTTATAACTTGCCTTAAAACAAAGAGGACCCAATGAGATCCATCCACGGGTCCTGAAGGAACTGGCGGATGAAGTTGCCAAGCCACTATCCATCCTATTTGAGAAGTCGTGGCAGTCCGGTGAAGTTCCCACTGCCTGGAAAAGGGGAAACATAACCCCCATTTCCAAAAAGGGAAAAAAGGAAGACCCGGGGAACTACAGGCCAGTCGGTCTCACCTCTGTGCCTGGGAAATTCATGGCACAGATCCTCCTGGAAGCTATGCTAAGGCACGTGGAGGACAGGGAGGTGATTCGAGACAGCCAGCGTGGCTTCACCAAGGGCAAGTCCTGCCTGACTAACCTAGTGGCCTTCTCGGATGGAGTGACTACATCAGTGGACACGGGAAGGGCTACAGATGTTGTCTATCTGGACCTCTGTAAGGCCTTTGACACGTTCCCCCACAACATCCTTCTCTCTAAACTGGAGAGGTATGGATTGGATGGGTGGACTGTCCGGTGGGTGAGGAATTGGTTAGATGGTTGCATCCGGAGGGTGGTGGTCAGTGGTTCGATGTTGAGATGGAGGTTGGTGACGAGTGGCATCCTGCAGGGGTCTATACTGGGACCGGTACTGTTTAATATCTTCATCAATGACATAGTGGGATCGAGTGCACCCTCAGCAAGTTTGCAGATGACAACAAGCTGAGTGGTGCGGTCGACATGCCAGAGGGACAGGATGCCATCCAGAGGGACCTGGACAAGCTCAAGAAGCGGGCCTGTGTGAACCTCATGAGGTTCAACAAGGCCAAGTGCAAGGTCCTGCACCAGGGTCGGGGCAACCCCCAGTATCACTACAGGCTGGGGGATGAAGGGATTGAGAGCAGCCCTGCCAAGAAGGACTTGGGGGTACTGG
>NW_008795405.1:10173639-10177097 GCF_000699145.1 Aptenodytes forsteri
CCCTGGAAACATTCAAGGTCAGGTTGGACGGGGCTGTGAGCAACCTGATCTAGTTGAACATGTCCCTGCCCACGGCTGGGGGGTTAAACTAGATGATCTTTAAAGGTCCCTTCCAACCCAAACTATTCTATGATTCTATAACAGCAAAGATGTTAGAAACTCCTCCTAACCCCAATGGGGGCATACTAGCGTTAGCACTGCAACGGTGACACTGAGAAAACCACTTCTCTGGACTAAGTTGTCAACAGCCTAGACTGTGAGGGCATTTAATGCAACATCACAGTGATTAGTGCCACGCATATTTTTTTAAAAATCTGCAGTATTGACAGGAAATGGTAGTGTTAAAGTGTCCCGACGCCAAATTGGGAGAGTTTGCAGACGTAAATGAGCACTGAGGAATCATCTAAAGGTCTTAGAATTTTATTTAAAAAAAAAAGACTATATCAAGGATTCAATCTAGGAAAGTTAAAGCCAATATGCAAGAAGAAAAATAATATGAAAACCAGATATTTTATGAGACACAAATAAAAGCAGCAGCAATGCTGAAACAAACAGGGCGTTACTGGACAAAATGCAGGAGCTTGAAACCAAATATGCCAGCATGATTCTGCACATGAACTCTGAAGTGGGGCGAGCTGTTATTAAAAAATAGTTTATAAAGACTGAACTCCAGTCATTTCTGCTATAGTAAGCAATGAATGTGTTCGTTCATCATTCAGTAACTGCATTCCTACCAGCAGAGTCTTTGGAAAATAAAGAAAACTCAAGGAAAAACACTGAAAATTTTATTTTTAAGGGAAGTTTAGCAAAACCAACCACCTGTAGAATGGGTATAATACCATTGTAAATGGATAAAAAAAATCTGCAAATATTTGGGTGACAACAAAATTAAGAGTATTGAACACAGACAGGAAAGTTAATTAATTATGGGAGAGCGTTATATCTACAGAAAAACAGTCAATCGTATCCAAAGAAAAATATATTGATATGAAGTATGATTTTAAAATTCTTACCCGTATTATATGTAATGTTTACTCTGGGAATAATGATATCCCAAGTACTTGCATTGTCTCCAGTTTGCTTTAGAAATGAAAGCCAGTATTTAAAAGAGACTTTAAAACTCTCTTGCAAAGGCTATATTTAAAAACACCCCTTTCCCTGATTACATGTCTAATTGCCCATGACTCACTGCACCGTTACAGGACATAAGTCTGAGGGTGAAAGCTGCTGGATACAAAAGTCTTCAGAACACATTCCTTGAGTTTATCTCTGGCTGAAGTCAGTGCGGGTACACCAGGACTCCACTGGTTCACAGAGCCCTTGGAGTCATTTATGCTTTTGGATCTGTCCCATTAAGCCCTGACTGCATATCAAACCTTTCTTTAGCTGATGAGAGTCAGCTTCCTTTGGATATGTGCTCTCGAGCACCTGGATTCAATTTTCTTTTTCCCCCTCTTTTCTTTGAGCAGCTTGTGTTGATAGAACTGACACTATGGTACCTTCACCAGTCCTTAAACATACACAGAAATTTTGGCCTAAACACCAAGATGTAATTAGATCTGTGTTTTTATATATACACACACACATATATATATATACACACACATGGTGGGGTGTGTGTGTATATATATGTATGTATGTTGCTAGTATAACTGTATCTGTTGGGAAAAATAATTAGACCAATTATGGATATGGATGCAATTGTGCCGATCAAGATGATCCATATCAGTATAATTTCTCTCTCTATGGGAACAGCTATACTGTATCAGTATCACGTGCCTTTGGAGAATAAACTTCATCACCTGAGAATGTTTACATTGCTGTGATAATACCAGCATAAACAAGCAGTAAAGTGTCTCAGTTAAAGCATCAGAAATATCTTCAAGAGGTATCTGAACTAGGACTAAATTTTACTGATTTTCATATATTTTTGTGACAAAGTGGAAGAAATTCCATGATATTTAGACATTATACTCTGGATAGAATTTCTTAGTTTTGAGAGCTGTTCAAAGTTTACAGAAATTATAGGGAGCTACTTGGACAACCCAAACTTGAATTTCTTGTTTGTTCTGTATTTAATTCCCCCAAGCAGCTACAATGGTATATGCAGAAGATCATGAAACCTTTAGTGCTTACAGCACTCATTCTTTTCTGGGCAACAGAGAGTCAGTACTTCCACCTGGAAGTTCCAGCTTCTAACTTCCCACTCCCTTCTCGTCTGTATTCTGCAACTCACCTCTCTAATATAACAGCCAACACCTGCTGCTATTCACCTTACCTTCCATTAGCTATCACCAAGTTTCTTACACTAGCACTGAACTTCAAAACACTGTATATCAGGAATGAAGGAATGAGAGCTGATGATGCCTTATTTACACATGCTTCTCTTGTACTGGTCTCTAATTTTGAGAGAATTGTAAAACTAACCCAGCTGCCTAGCAGACAAGAAAAAGCATAAATGAAAGTGGGGTATCTACATAGTCCCAATCATGACTACAGGCTTCACAAGTTCTGTGGCAACACAGAATTAGTAAAACAATTGTGTTAGTATTGTCATTGAAACTAATTTATAACTCATGGTAATCAAACATGTACTGGGAAAAACTGTCACCTGTTTCATTTTGAAGTGGAAGATGTGAGAATGGGTGTTGTTCATGATCTCAATGGTGGGAGCAAGCCCTGCAGATTTCTACATCAGTAGAAGCTTCTTTCTCATTTCCAAATTATTCTCCTCATTTATGCTATATAAAAGCCAGCTGATTTTCTTTGAAAAGGAAGGAAAAATACATGTTTTAACTTGAGAAATCTTCTGCTATCCCTCCATTGCAATTAAACTGATCAAACACTTAACAGACTTTGTAGATGAATAATTGATTTTTGGTTTAAATTGGTTGAATTCAAATTGGTTGAATTTCTTTGTACACACTATTTATCCTTGAAAGCAGATATGCTGCAACAAGTCCAGGATCACAGAGGCCATAATCTTCATGAAAACAACTTCATGTACATCATAACTTGCATATGTTAACTTTAGACTGAAAGTAATATCTTTTATGCATTAAGACAAATTTATGAGTGGAGAACATTTAAGATCAAATTTGAAGTTATAGGTTGCAATTAGTTGAAGGAGACAAATATACATTTGCAAGGTGGAGATGTAAGTTTCAAAACCAAAATCTGGATGCAAGACTGATAGCTGCTGAGCTTGCTACTGCTACAGAAAAGAAACTGGAATGCAGTCTGTGTCATGACAGGCTGAGTGCATGTTCAAAATATCATCATAGAATCATAGAATAGTTTGGGTTGGAAGGGAGCTCTAAAGGTCATCTAGTCCAACTCCCCCCTGCAGTGAGCAGGGACATCTTCAACTAGATCAGGTTGCTCACAGCCCCGTCCAACCTGACCTTGAATGTTTCCAGGGATGGGGCATCCACCACCTCTCTGGGCAACCTGTGCCA
>NW_008795405.1:10180706-10198706 GCF_000699145.1 Aptenodytes forsteri
CCTTCTTGATAGTCCTCAGACTGCTCCTGGCTGTGTCACTGGTGCCCATGTGAAACAGCAGCAGCGGATAATAGTCAGTGGACTGTACGAGGCTTGGTAGCCTCTTGGTGACATCCCTGATGCGAGCCCCCAGTAAGCAGCACACCTCTCTAGAGAGTGCGTCCGGTCGGCAAATGGGTGCCTCCGTACCTCTCAGAAGAGAGTCGCCTACTACTATCACCTGTTGCCTTTTCTTAGTTGTGCTGGTTGTTATAAGGGGGGCAGATCGGGCTGCATTACTCAGCTCCAACACTTCTCCTGGTGTGACAGGACTTTCCTCTTTGGCCTGCAGAGTGGTGAAGCAGTTCTGCAAGGGCACCTCAGGCTTCGGGGGAAGTCTCTTCCTCCTGCTGGTCCTTGCTTTTGCAACCGTCCATTATTTTGCATTATTGCCCCCCGCCGCGCTCCCTTCTGCGTATGCCCAAAGACTTCTGACTATAGAATAATAAAATGGTTGGAGTTGGAAGGGACCCCTGGAGGTCATCTGGTCCAACACTCGTGTTCAAGCAGGGCCACCTAGAGTTTGTTGCCCAGGACCATGTCTGGATGCCAAGTGCAACACCAAGTGCATGTTTCCACGTATATTTTTCAAAGGAAAACTGTGTGTGAATATAAATTTTGAGGTCACTTACTAACAAGCACATTTAATTAAGTGATTCAGTTCAGTTCAATGAATTGCATACTTCAGTTCAAAGATTGTGTAAATCATAATACACAAACTATTTTTTTGAGGTAACTCCTCTCAACAGACTAAACAAATCTTTAATAATACTATTACCCAAATAGAGAATGGGCATATAAAAGACAATCCAAATTATCATCATTTGCATGCAAATTTAATCCATTATTCCATATCTGAGAAAATCTACTTTTTACATGACATGTGGTCATCACCAAAATCAAAACAGTAGTCTGCCTCTCAAATGTGCATTAAGGTATATTAGGGTTATTAGGACAGCAACGAAATATAATAAAATTTAAATTTGCTACTGGTAATCCCCACCCAATGTAATACAATTTTCATTTTAATGGGTACTTCATTACAATCTTCCTAATACAAGGTAGTAAACCACAATATGTATTTTTATCTACATTAAGGGAACAAATCACAAATATTACATACAAATCCATAACTTGAAACTTACCAGGTTATGTGAATCTAGGAACAATTTGATTGCTTTAGACCTTGCTTTCTCATCATGCATTGTGTTACTAAAGCATGAGAATCTCGTATTATCCCCTTCTGAGAGAAGCAACAAATACATTTTAGTTACTTAAATACCTTTTGCAAAAATACATTAACCTAGGTGAAACTGCACCTGATAAAAGAAAAGTCACACCTGTGAATCAGGAAATTTTCCTGTGATTATTAAAGCTTCTAAAGATGTAATACATGAATGCAGACTTCCTGCTGACTCTCTAGTTCATGCTAAAATGCATTTTATTGCTCTTCTTATAATTCATCCATCCAAACTACTGAGTAATACATGTTAAATTAGATGTAATTATCTTTCTAGCAGACATTCAGATTAGGTTCTACTTTTTATCTCCCTATGAAGTCTACCTGCTTTGAGTGAGAGGGCATGCATATATACCCTGATGGTGCAGAATTCTGAACAAGTCCCCAAACAATAGTGAACAAGCCAAAGTTCAAACCTCAGGACTCAAAAGCTTTAAAAAAAAAAAACAAAACCAAACAAAAAAAACAAACAAAAAAAACCCCCAAACACCCCCCGCCAAAAAAAAACACACCAAAAAGGCTCAATATATAATTTTGGAAATACCTTTCAACTAGAGCTGTACAATCTACACTAGCAAGCTGTACTGTAATCTGTCTAGTTTCTGTTCATCTGCCTTCTTACAAGAACACAGATGTTTCCAGATGTTCTAATGAAGTTGGGTTAACATGGTTGGTAGAATAGGACAAAGCCTGGAAAGCCTCACCAAACCTACAGAACATACAGAAAACTGTTCTCTAATCTGCATGATTTGTTTTTTCAGAAGGAACAGGCAGGAACATCCACGCTGTATCAGACTACAATGAGAAAGGGATTAAAAAATTAGCTTGGATGTCACAAATCCATGTTCTGCTGTGGCTAGCTCCTTGTCAGGACAAAGTGTATTTTAGGCAAGCTGGAAGCATCAAAAAAGCGTGTTACCAGAATTCACCTGGGAGTTCAAGATTAGTAAGGAATACAAGAAAAACTCAAAAGAAAACCCAGATCTGGAAGGGACATCCAAAACATACATATTACAGTATCACAGATTGGTTAAGGTTGGAAGGGACCTCTGGAGGTCATCTTGTCCAACTCCCCTGGCTAAGCACAATCATGGAGAGCAGGGTACCCAGGATCATGTCCAAACAGCTTTTGAATATCTCCAAGGATGGAGACTTCACAACCTCTCCAGGTAACCTGTGCCAGTGCTCGGTTACCCTCACATTAAAAGTGTTTCCTGATGTTCAGAGGAAGCCTCCTGTATTTCAGTTTGTGCCCATTGCCTCTGGTCCTGTCACTGGGCACCACTGAAAAGAGCCTGGCTCCATCCTCTTTGCACCCTCCCTTCAGATATTTGTATACATTGATGAGATCCCCCTGAATCTTCTCTTCTCCAGGCTGAACTGTCTGTCCACCTTTCGTCATTGGAGAGATGCTCCAGTCCCTTAATCATCTTAGTGGCCCTTCCTTGGGTTCTCTCCAGTATGTCCATGTCGTTCTTGTACTGGGGAGCCCAGATCTGGACACAGTACTCTAAGTGTGGCCTCACCAATGCTGAGTAGAGAGGAAAGGTCACCTTCCTCCACCTGCTGACAATGCTTTGCCTAATGCAGCCCAGGATACCACTAGCCTTCTTTCCAGCAAGGGCACATTGCTGGCTCCTATTCAACCCGGTGTCCACGAGGCCTCCGCAAGTCCTTTTCTGCAAAGCTGCTTTCCAGCTGGTGAGCATGTACTGGCTGGTGCCTGGGGTTGTTCCTCCCCAGGTGCAGGACTTTGCACTTCCCTTTGTTGAACTGCACGAGGTTCCTGTCAGCCGATTTCTCCAGGCTGTTGAGGTCCCTCTGGATGGCGGCACAGCCCTATTGTGCACTGGGCATGACTGAGCACATTGCTAGAGAGCCTATCATCACATCATTGCAGGACTGGAAATGACTTTTACCTCAGAATGGCAGGCACTTGTATTTGAGTTAGATGATGAAGCACCTCTGGTGCCTGCCACGTGATAAGGAAGAGGCATGAGCCTCAGGAAACAACAAGGAATTAGGGACCAGCATGAGAAAGACAAATTAAACTGGAGTGAGCAAAAGAATGAATTGTCCTTGTTTATATAAAAATCATGTTACTCACCATTCTATTATGAAGTTGTATGTCACCTTGAACCTAGGGTGTTCCAAAATGTTTTGTAAAGACAACCTTCCTCTTCCAGCATTGAAGTTTAACTATTATGTCTCACAAGTGATTTTGTAACTATCACTTGTGCTGCTTAATCAACAAATTAACAGAACTGACAACTCAATAATAAGGTCAACTTGGAATAGGGATTCAGTCCATGTTTGCCTGACTTTGTTTGGCTTTAGACAAGTTATTCATTCTCCATGCATCACATACTCCACATCCATCTCAGGAAGCATCAGGAGAGCTTTTGTTTATAAAGCACTTTGAGGTCTAGGTAAGAAGGTATAGTACAAATGTAAAGTCAGATGCCCTGTCTCCTTTAGCGACTCCTTTACATATCTGTGCTTCCTCTCTGTTCACTTTTCTCACCCCTCACTTCAGCTTTATCCCTGTTATTCCCTGCATTTAAGGTACTACCCCTTCTTTCTAGCACAGCTGCAATGAAGGCAGCAGGAGAGACTGCTTCTTTCTCCCCACTGTACCTGGTCAGACCTCTCTACCACCTCATCCGCGCTCTGCTGGGCTGGCAACAAGACGCCACAGCTCCTTGGCTGGGGCACACCGGCCTGCCTGAGGTGACCGTTGGCAGTTCCAACCGTGCCCTGCGGCCAGCCCTGCCCCTTCGGGGAAGTGGAGCTGCGGACCCCCCGAGAGCGAACCTGGGGGCTGTCAGCTCTGTCTCCTTTCACCCCTTGGACAGCAGTCTTGCCTCAATGGCTTCATCAACTACGGAGCTGAAGCTCACCTGCATTTCACTTCTGACCCTGTAAAGACCAACAGTAGCAGTTTGTTTTTTCCCTTTAGCATTTTAGAAAGGTTGACAACCAGAACTGCCTGCCGCCAATCACTCCTCCAGGGGGATTAACACGTCTCACTTCACCCTGCAAACAATTAGATGTGTGCTTGCAGCCAGCTGAACAGAGGGGTTAGCAACATCTGAAGCAGCCCTCACACATCTGCTTGCAATCATCTGATTGGTATGAGCTACATTATTTCCTCTGACAGGCTTATGACAGATTTCTTATACTCCAGACCAGACATGGCAAAGAGCAAAATCTAAAGAGAATAGCCAATGCCCCTATTTTTTAAAGATGCCACTTCTTTTATAAGTATCCATATTTATCCTTCTATCAACAGTGAGTAAAGATTGCCTCATCAGTCAGCTCTGAATGCTTAGCATTTTCTCCCCTCTCTTACAGAACACAGAGAGAGCCAAGCATGGACACAAGTTACTGTGCCATAAACAGCTGTGTAGCAATATACTGCCGACATGACTGTAGGCAGTTCTACTAGCTGGCCAAACACAAAATCACAGTAAAGCCTTATTCACAGGTAATGGTATCAGCATATCTAAATTTCTCCTCTGCCCTCCCAAGCTGCAAAGGAGAGAGCTTCAAATACGGGGTAATAAAACCAGGAAATGATTGTTCATCCATGGCAAACGTCCACTGGAGCAAACTGCAAAATGAGGAAGTTCAACAGGTGGAAGCAGAAACTGACTGAAGGAATAAAACCAGTAGCAGCACTACTGCCCTACATAGCCTACATATGCCCTGTGCATATTAATGTATATGGATACACACATACAAATATTTATAAAACATCAGAACAGCCCCTTAAATCAATAGGACTATGAAAATGACAACAGCCGTAAGTCTTTTACAGTCTAACTTGTCACAATATACACATTAGAACAATTTAACATCTATATATTACAATGCTCAGCTCACAGAATTAATAATAACTGCAAGTAACACTTGCATAGATGTTAAAGGATTTCAGAAATCCCAGCAAGCTGAGTTCCACCGTGCCTGAGATGCAAACAGGCACAGTCACGCAGCAGATGGTGAAAGTAAGATACGGTGGTGAAAACTATTGTCCCTAACTCACCTAAAAATGTCTCTGACATAGCTTTGTCTCTGACGAGGACTTTTGATCTCAGAATTTCAATTTCTGATATCCAACACTGATCCAAAGCACACTGTAATCTGTACAAAGATTTCTATGTATTTAAGAAGCTGTTGGGTCAATCTCTTAAAAATAAGACCATTGTTGTCATTATGATACCAGTATATTATCAGTGTAGGAGAGCAATGGTTGCCAAACATTGTGTTGCAAAAGCAATGATAAGCCAGTGAAACATGACAATTAAAATAAGCAGTGGAAAGTTGTACTTAGTGAGGAAAATTACCATTTAAAAAAACAGAAAAGAATATTTGAGGAGAAAGAATATTTGAAGAAAAAAAAATAAAGGAAGCTTTTATATTAAAGGGAATTTTAATTCAAAGGAAAGAAATAACTAGGTATAATAATATTCTGCTAAGTTCGGTTCTCACCAGAAAGTCAATCATTAAAAAATCCCAACAATCACTGGGAAGGATAAAGAAAGTCATAGCAGTGTCCATACTGCCAAACTCATTTCTGTTAGTCTCAAGGAAGCTGTGAGAGCTTTCCAAATACTTACTGTAAATAGCACACTCCCTTCCCATCATATAATATCTAAAGGTCAGTGCTGTCCCCAAGTCTAATCTCCACGTTTCCATAAACTAGTTTTGGTTGACTTTTTATTTTCCAAATTTGTTGCTACGACTAGGTGCTCTCTTTACATTCCTGAGGCCTGTACTCTTTACCAGTGGAAGAGGTGCAGCCTAAGAACAATATATGCTTCTCCCCAGATCCTAATCTAAAGGATCTGGTGCTGAAAGAAAAAAGGCTTTATATTAGTTGGTATCTGTGATAAAGCAATGAGTTCTTATGTTGCTGTAGGATTTTAAGAAGTGCACATTTGTTCACTGTGAAATGGATCATAGCCAGCAAGCATATTTCATATAATCACACACAAACATCCAATTGGTAATTCTCACCGTTCCGTGCTTGTTTAGGACTGGTGGTCTAACAGTGAAAGGTTGGTTGCTCATCATCAATCCCGTCAGCTATCCAGCCCCCTACCCTATTTGGTAAACATGGATGGCATCTTTAATATCTAAGACATCTGTGTTTAAAGAAGACTTTGGCTTTCTCTCAACACACTTTTTCATCATACTTGACCCTGCAGTAAATCTGTAGCAGCAAATCTCATTTTGCAAACATAGAACACAGGATCACTGTAGACTCAGCCAAATGAGAAAACAAAGGTTAAGGAGATACATTTCTATTCAAATACGCTTAGCTCCAGAATTAGCAGAGGCAACACAGAAAGTGCTTGGCTTGAGTGTATCCATTTAAAAAGAAATTTTTTCCAAAGTTCATTCTAGTGCTAATATGTGTCTCTCAACTAACGCTGGAATGTCAATCGTTAGATGGGGGAGAGAAAACATTCAGGATGTCCCAGATGAACTCCATTGGTACAGTTATGTTAAAACTGCAGAATTTTTTTGCAGTGAAGTCTGAAGTTTATGAACCCTCAAACTGTTCATTAGGAACAGCAGGAAATGGCAGACTACTATTATCTTTTATCTTAGATTCTAAGTTCTCTGGGAGAAGTATTGCCTTTTTTGGTGTGTCTTTGGCTGAAACTTGGCAGAACAGAGACCTGCTCCCTGCCTGGCCCTCATCTCTGACCACTGGGTCAGTCAAGGGAGAATTTGCCATTGGCTTCAATGGACAATGAAGAAGACCCATCAGTAATATAGAGTAAGAAAAATAATGCTCAGGGAGTAATATCTGAAGAGAGTGTCTCATAGGTTCTACATGTTTATTGCAAGGATAAAAATGATTGAAAGTGTCTGTCTTGTCAATCTGGATGCTAGAAGGATGGAGAGGCCAATGAGCCAACCCAGAAACCAACTGTTTTGCACATGTGTATTGGAATTGTTGGAAGCGCAGGGCCATCAATTTTCCTTTTCAAGTAACAGGGAAACTCAATTTTTTCAGCAAATGAAATGGCATAACTGAGCCGTATTTTTAAACTGAACTTTTCTTGGGCAATATAAATGAAAAGTAATACCATCCTGACTGTGCATTTTGTAACCATAAATGGAGAGAGCTCCTTTTCAAGGAAGATCAGGAATTCATTCTGCCAAGTAGTATCAGAATGGGATGGAAGGCACCAGTTTCACAGCCACCTTGGCCAATCAGGTAAATCTGATCTAGCCTAATGTAGTCTCTCTGGTATCTCTTTTAGGAAGATAAGCTGGGCTGGTAAAGAGAAACCCTTCCCAATCTCTGTCTGTTCTGAGGTGGGTCAGAGTTGTGGTGAAATCTGTGTGTTTCCAGCTCATCAGATAAATGCATCAGATGGCTCCTTACTTCAGTATGCTCCTTACCAAAGACTCTGCGGCCGCCATAAATCCAGTTCTGTGAATTATGAATCAAAAGAGGCTCCCTGCTAGCAGCTTATTCATACCCTCTGCAATGAAGAAAGCAGCATGTTCCCTCACCCAACTGAAGGTAGCAACATGTGTTGAAATTGCCAAACCAATTTGAGAAGACCTATTTCCCTTGAAATCAACTATAAGACAATATAGGGCTACTTCCTTACCTACTGGAATTGCTAACAGTTGTTGTCTCTGGTTTCAACTTTGGCAGCACCTAAAGCAGTGCCTGTACGATTCAGCATAGTTCTCCATTTAAGAGGCTGGAGCTAATGAGCAATTTGGTATGTCTACACAGCCCACTGCTGCTCAGCACCAGTTTGAGACATCAGCTCAGACCCCAGGTGACACATAACCCCTGTGAGTGTGGAGGTGGGTTAAACAGTCCTCCTGCACTGTGTGTTTTGGTGGCAGTACCTGGTCCTGCCACCTCAGAACAGCATCAGGATGGGGACATCTGCCCAGCCGTAACGGCTGCATGCAGCACCGCAGATTCCAGTAGGGCTCTTATCCCGTTTTCAAATGAACAGTTTACGAGATAATAACAGTGTTAGAATAAATCGAACTCATTACTGTTTGTGTTTATTTTTTCCCCCTAAAAAGGAAGGAACACCTGAGGAGCTTGGGAAGAGCCTGGGAGAAGGCTCGGGGTGGGTTGATGTGTGAGCATGGATGTGCGAGCACAGGGATGGAGCCGGGGCTGAGGAAGGGGGCGGTTAGTTGCACTTCGAACTGACCAAAACGGGGGGGGGGGGGGGGGGATGGGCGGGCGGAATTAAATCTCCCCTCAAATCTCCCGATTTGTCAGAGGTCTGCCATATGGTTTTCGGGCTGTTCTCCACAGTAGCCACTGCGTGGCAGAAGAGATCAAGACTATGATGTTCTGAGGAGGGCAGCAGGGGATAGGCGCCATCTTGTCCGGCTGCGGTGGGCGAGCGGCTTGTGGGGACTCACGGGGCCGGGGACAGGCACCGCTGGAGAAATAACAGCTAGCCAAGCAAGTGCGCCATTAGCTGACAGTTAATTACTTTTAAAGGTGCGAAAGAATCCAGGTGAAGGCAGTTCGTTCACTTAATGGGCAGAGCTAATAGCTGGCGTGAGTTTTACTGCTGAGGACGGTGCGCCCCGGCCTCGTCTGCCCGTCACAGGCCGGTTTGGAGGGGGGCAGGGGTTGTTTCCGGAGGAGCCACCGAGGTGAAGAGTTTGAGACGCGGCTGTGAGCCCTGGTGAAGCTGGTTCTGAGCAGAAGGAGCTGCCTGGACGTGGATGTGCAGGACAGCCAAGCAAAAGAATTAAAACTGAATTTAAAAATAATCCCCTCAACAGAAGACAATAAATAGAACTCCAGGGAGTTCCTGTTGGCGCGACGTGGAAAATTAAATGGCTTTTCCCCTCTTACGATCCAGCGTTCCTTAAAAGAAACAGAGAACTTGTTGATCCATATTCACAGCGGAGTAGGGAGCCCTATTTTTAGCAAATACTAGATACTCTAAAACATGCTTTCAGAACATCACAATTATTAACAAAGTCAGATTGAACTTAATACAAGACCTGAAAATAATACAGAAAGGTTAATGTGTGTTGTTCCTGCAAACTCAGGACAAAATTATAGTTTTAAAATTACATTTTCATTTTAAATCTTATTTTCCAGGCGATGCATAACAAGAAATAAACCCTTTTGCTTGTTGACTAAAATGTTTTCAAGTTCTACCCAAACCAATTTTCCATTTGTTTAGTTTGGCCGTGGAACTGAAAAGCCAGTATGTCATTATCCACACATAACAGCAAAAAAGACATCTTAAGGACAAGCAGGGTTTTAATTAGTTCCACTTCAGTATTTAAGATCGATGCTGAATGGAAAAAACTGACAGAATATATATGTCCTGATCGGGAGTTCAAATAAAAAATGTGAATTTTTTTTGTGTTAATTTTGAATTAGATACTAAAAGCTTCAGAAGTGAGTCAGGGCCTTTTTGAAGTAATCCTCACATACATAGAGAGAAAAGATGGCGCTGGTTCAGTGTGCCTATAGACAGAAATAAACAGAGTTGGGTAATACAAAATAAAAGAAAAATATGGTTGTCTATGATGTAATCTGGGTAATAAGCTACAGTCTTAGCACAGTTTCTGAAGTACTGACAAACTGAAAGAAAAAAAAACAAACAAAACAATCCAAACCTATATCTCTTAACTAAAGCCATTGTGTCAAAACACACTTCAGGCGATACCAGACTGTGTTTAGAGAACGGTGTTGAACATAACCATGGGAACAATTGATGTTGAAATCCAAGACTACAAAAAAAAGCAAAAGCACAAAAATACCCATATGGATTTGAAAAAGTTTCAGGAAATGTGATCCAAATTTTAAGCAAATGTTTTTGATAGAAGCTCATGAAAATTAAAAATTTAAGGAACGCAAATATATTCACTTCTTATTTGCTCATTGTGGGAATGGTTAGGAATTCTGTAATGGATCTGTGCCTTATACCTTGTTTGGAGAAGACTTCTGTCTTACATTTCTGCTACATTTCAATGGCCAAAATGTTTGTCTTCCATTTCTCATGATATAGTCTTACAGAACTATGACATTAGTCCTGAAAGGCAGCATGCATATAGCCTGGCTTTTGTAAAACATGTAGAATGTATTTCCAGCATATGAATGTGGGCATTAGTCTCAATGGGGCTACTTAACTTGCTAAAAAATTTTATTAGGCTGGCCTGATAGGATGACTACCTGCATAAGACTGTAAGTCCCTCACTTCTACAAGCAACAACTTTGCACCGGTTACAGGTTAAACAGGTTTGCAACTAAACAGGAAAGAAGATCTGTGAGAAAGCTCAACTGAAGACACTATTGCTGCAAGAAAGGACTATGACAAGACTGATCCTACTTCCTTGGACATCTGATCCTCTGGCTAAATTTCAAGAGAGAAGTTTGGGCGTACATGGAATGAGGAACCAGAATCCAGCTGTCAATGGCCAAAGGAGTCATAAACAGCCAAATGGAACAAACAGAAGATCCTAGAGTGAGAAACAAAACCAAAGTTATTCAGATTTACTCAGTTCACAAAGACCTATTCATTCATGTGATCTTTTTACATGGTCCTATTAAATTGCTAGTCCTTTGAGACTGGTTTTCATTGTGCACTGCAAAGTGAAAAACAGAGAAGCACTTAATAAAGTCATTGGTCTGTACCAAACTTCTGCTCATTTATTCAGCTATATACCAATTTTGATGCTGTAGAATTTGACACAGAATCTATGAACTACTGTAAAATCTACTAGGAAAAAAAAAGTAAAAAGAAATACCATTCTTATGATTGCAAAGATGATCATGGAAATATGAACCAAGTGTGTCAGCTTCCTAAGTCCATAGGCAGCCAAAAACCAGTGACACTAGGAGGGTGAACTTGACTTCTGCATCTCAGTGGGTTGTTTACATTTTTCACTGTAGGTTTCCAAGTCAGTATTCATTGCTGATCTCCACTGTTGGTCGTTCTAAGAGATGTGTCTTTCAGGAATTTGTATCCCAGGACAACCTGCTTCCTTTGATGAGCTACTTCCTTTGATTAGCTACTCAAGTTGCCCTTCAAAAGGCAGAATTGACAAAGCTTGATTTTATTTATGTTATTGATGGTTAGGTTGTTTCCTGGATCATACCTTTCAGTAGCACCAGTTGAAATGTTGCTTCAAGTTAGCACTTTGAGCAGGGGCTCCAGAATCATGTCTACATACTGAGCAGTTTTTTCCTGCAGACTCATATAAACATATTACTCAGTAGATCGTTTCAGTCCATTGGCATGCTAGGACTTCCCACTGTTTTCTCATAGAAATATCTTCCAACTTAAGTATAATACAGGTTGTATATGTTGCTGCCTTGTCAGCAGCAACATCTGTCCATTTCCCGTCGCCTGAGACACTGAGCTTATGGCTGATTAGAGCTATATTTGACTGGGTTGGCTGTAAAATCTATACTTTTTTGTGAATTGTAGAACAGTCATCAGCAGCTGCAGGTGAAATTCTCAGTCTTGATCATGGATGACACACTAAGCATGAAGCAATATAAGGGTTCATACAGATAAGAAATGAGCTATTTTCTCCTCAGAAATAGCTGCAGCTCTATCTAGGCTGAATGGAAGTAAAGTCAAAATGTGTTATTAAAGCACTTTTCATATCAGTCCATCACAAAAGGAACATGCCAGTATCACTTGGGAAAGTGAGGCATTTCCAGGTACATTGCCTTCCCTAGCCATTCCAGCACTTCATCAGCCTAAAGCATGACACCAGACTGGGATACAGTATTCACCTGTTGGGAGCTGAGGGAGAAACTGTTCATTCCATCACATCTGGATATCCAAATGTTTCCACTATTACTTGTTAAAGTTTCAATTTGGGAACATAAAAGAAAAAATCTTTCAGTGCCTTTATGGACCCATGGCCAAAACCAGTAACAATGGCAATTACACAGGGAATTGTTTGTTTCCCAAGAGGCTGGAACAGCCCCAAGTGCAGCATTTCTTTGGCATATACCTTCAGGATCAGCATTTGCATTGTGACCTGATCTGCCTGAGGGTGTTGCAAAATGTATATATTTTTAATAATGCGATGAGGTTGATGAAAAGCTTGGTCAGGGTTCGGCTCTTTCCTTTGCCAAATGATCCAGGACTTGCTATCCTGAGGCACAGGTCATTGCATCCAACACCAAGGGGAGGCTGATGATTTCTGCTGGGCTTAGCATTCCGTACCACTCAGGGAAGGGGTGCCTGGATTTTCTAGGCCCATTTTCTCCTGCCTTACATCTGTTCTGTCTACAGAATCTGTCTTTGCCAGCTGCCCTGTCTGTGAGAACAGAACCTGGAAATTTCTGGCTCCAGGCACTACTAGTGGCCCCTTTGCATGCTTTTCTGATGGGTGCAAGTTTGCATTTCAAACAGGATGATTAACTTAGTCATAAACCTCCTGCGTCAGCATGTTGATATGACCTTAATCCTTTCCCATGTTTACACGTCATGGCAGTACTTTACCAGGCAGACTCCAAGCCCTACAATGTGATTAGTCTTGATACCACTCTATATATGTCTTACCTGAGCAGACTCTTCTGGGAGCATTTCTTTGCAGACTGGAGTCTACAAGAACAAAGCGCTGGGCATTGACCTGCACTAGCCTTGCTATTTCAAGGGGGTGTGTGGTTTGCCTCCATTTGGGGCTGTGTAGATGCATCCACAATTACCACATACAGAGAAATAGTCTCACTGCAGTGATCTGTTTCACCGCCTGGGGGAAAAGACACTGATGGTTCAAGTGGGAACTGGCTTCCTCACTGGTTTATCAGGTATGTTTTCTGGTAATGTCCAGCTTTGCTGCTTCAGGAAAGGAAGAAAGAAAAAAGTCACAAGGAACCTCAAAAACCTCAAGGACCTCTGTCACTTCTGCACCTCAGCTGACCTCCAAGCAAAATGTTTCATACAGGCAGGCCCAAGTCTTCATCTGGGCCAGTAGGTTTTCAGAAACCTTCCAGCACCTAGTTTAGGACCTGGTGATCCCACTGCACTTGCACTGTGAAATGTGAATTACACTATTCAGAACTTCTAATGTGCCACATTACAAGAGCAGCAAACCCAGGGGCGTTGAGGTAGAATTAAGATCCCATTTGCCTCTTAAGTACAAAGGATCTTGAGGTTAGCATCTCTGTTAAGTATCCAAACACCAGCATGTACTTGTAAAATAAATGAAAAGCTAAAATTCTTGGAGGGATGGGCAAGAACCATCGCTTCTTTTCCTATATACAGTACTCAGTGTCAAAATATATAAAGAAAGTTAGTATTTTAGAAAGCCATTAAGCATTCATTAGGCATGGGAAATCTTCCTCAGACGTACTGTTATGAATTACAGCATTTATCAGCCTACTGATGATACAGTTTACTGTAAGCCTGCTCTTTCAAAGTAAAACCATATGTTCAATGGGAAAGAGTGGAAGCCTAATGTAAATGGAGATAAGGTTGTTTATTAAGCTATGCTGACGGGTATTTTGTGGGTGAACTTTCTTTTACAATATTGTTAAGGGTTATATAAATTCTAATTGGTATATGCAAACAAATTTACAGACACTGGGTATAACATGATTTAAGTTAACTGTCAGATGACAGTTCTGGAAGATAGTAGGACTAGTACTACCAGGTGCCAAACACCCACCACATCAAAACCTTGTATAGTTCCCATGTTTAGATATATGAATAACGCTAGTTTCTGAGGAGCAAGGAGGAAGACAAGCTGATAGTAATTTTTTTCTACTGCTTTTGGAAGTTTTATGTTGCAGAAGGGGTGTTGCATCTTGGAACTCAAGAAGAAGTCACATTTCCAGCTATTCCCTACGAGTTCCAAAAGCTTGAGTGTAGAAAATGTCATCCTGCTGGGTCCTGGGGGCTGTAACTGAGGGTGCAGGTTTGGCTTGTGACTATGTCTGTCAGTCTCCTGTCTTGTCGATTGCCTGCAGTGCTTCCTTGGAGTTGCAGTCTCCTTATAGAGAGCAAGTCCTAATAGACAACAACTAGGCATTTGATCTACAACTCCCATGGGAAGAGATGGGAGTATGTCCAAAGTGAGGCTTTTCAGCTTTTGGCTAAAAGATTAGTTCTGAGTATTTAATTAGTTAATTTAAAAGAAAACAAAGTTTTCCCCAGAAAGCAGGCTTTTTGTTTAAAAATGTGCATTTAATAAAGATCTAATTTTCCGCCAAAACTGTTTCAACCAATGCTGGGAATTATATTCCCCGACAAAACTACTTGAAAATGGATTTCATAACGTAGAGTAAAATTCAGACAATTTTTTCCAGATGACTTCAGAGTGATGTTGTTATTATTCCTAAACTAAACATGATAAACGTAGGAAACTCAGAATTAAGGTTAATGAAAATCTAGCACATTAAAGATAAGGAAAATACATCATTTCAGCATGAAAATACTTCGGTCTCTGCCACCTCATGCTGTAACTTGATAGTTATGAAAAAAGTTATATTTGGTTTGATTTACTCCAGAGCATCTTAAAGCAGCCAGAGCGCACTGAATAGTCAAATATTTTTCAGAAATACTTGGTATTGCCAGAGCAGCACAAATGTCTAGCCAAGTGCAGCTCTACTGCTCATGTGTCAGCTGCCTGCTACCTTTTGGGCTTCTCTGTTCTTCCCTGGGCCTTACTCCTCGCACAGCTATCTTGCGGTCCTTCTACCAGTTTCTCCTACGGTTCCTTCTACACGTACCTGCATATAGATACAGGTACACATAAACCGAATGCATAAACTCACACACAAAGAAGCACACATCAGATTTCTGCTACCCTGTATTCACCTGGGCATGGCTTCTTCTGAAGTCTTCTGCTTCTTTCTTATTCCCTCCTTGTGGAATGTACTGGTGCAATGAATAGCATATCAAGGAGATGACATAAAATTAATGATGATTCTGTAATTTCATAATACAAAAGATAAGTATATTTTCCTTAGGAATAGCACAGCATTAGAAGTTACTTTTCAAAAGTAACTCCATTGGTTTCAAAGGCCATTATCCCCATAGAAAAGGTGGTCTCTTAAAATGGCTCCTACTTAGCATTTCAAGTGAGCGTAGGCACCACCTTCCTCAGTCTCATTGACAGAGTAAGGCAAACACCTTCTTACAGCAGTTACTCAGCTGAAGTTAATTTCGACCACAACTCTGTCCAGAGTAACTGGAGGTGGAAGCTGTTTTCAAAGAGGGCAGTTCTACTACAGGAGTTTTGATTTACTGTGAAATGAAAAAAACCAAACATTCAATTACAGTGTGGTTTTGGTCCGTCTTTTGACGTCCCCAGCCCTGTCTCCAGTGACTGAATGTGGTGAGATATAGTTAGTCCTTTCTACCCGGCTCCCCATAGTATATTTTCAGTTTCATCAATTCCATCTTTAAAATTCTTTTTTGTTTTGTTTGAATAGGATATAATATTTTACAACCAAAGACTCGCTGGGTTGGGTGCAATTCTCAGTGCTTCACATGCAAACTTCAGAACTACTCATGGCCATTGACTTTTTTATTTAAATAAATACTCATTCCAAGGCAGAAGGTCTGAGTAATTAGAAAGTAAACCTTTAAACAACATCTACTGCCTATTCATTTTCATCTGTAAAAATCTCCATTCGTTATTTCTGCCATGATTTCTTTTATTGCTGTAACAGAACCTATGCATTTTAAAAGCTTTTTGTGCCTGGAGAAAAACTCGCAAAATCAGCTGAGCAGAGGTGAATCACAGGTGTTGTAAGAGCACCTAGCAACGCTGCACAAGTGGAGATGGGAAATTGATAGCCACATTAAACAGCTTGCAAAATTAATTAGAAACTTACTAAGGCAAAGTATGGTTATCTTAGTTGGCCTTTGTCCAGAGCATACAGTTCATAGTAATTATGTATTCAGTATTAGCGAAAAATTCTTTGTTCATCAAACAAGAACAAAATTTTTACTTAAGTTAGAAGCTAAAGACAGAAAGGACATGTGGGATTTTATGGCAGAATTCTTGCTGAAATTGATTTTTAAAAGTTTCTATTCTACTCTGCATCTGTGAGAGTATCCGGGGTTATTCATGAGGAGGTGCTCAAATGATGTCACAGTTAATGTTTAGCATCATTTTCTCATAGGTCAAATCCTTTCACACCCTTTTTAAACAAAAAGTTGGCATTAGACCACACGATATTGCAAAAGGAGTCAGGATTATATGCCATTCAGACAATGTCACGCTGCTAACAGGAAGCTCTGTAAAAGAAAAAAAAAAATGGTTTCAGTGTGTAAATTAAGTGTAATAAAACACCATAATCAGAAAATCAACATAAGACATGGTAGGCCCAGTCCTGTTATACCTGGACTCATTCAGGAATCAGCAAAGAGCTGCTTGTGTGTCAAACTTTTAACAAATATGAGTGAACACAGAAGGGCTTTGAAATTCAAATGTGCTTAATCAATTTCATCTGGAAATACAGACTATACTATAAATGTGAATAGGTTGGGACTGAAATGTAAACAAAATAATTTTAAAAGTCTCCAGTGGTGCTGCTTGAGTTTCCAGCTATCCATTACAGTAACTTTAGAGAAAATAAAGCAAAAGCTACCTTCTTAAACTTTAACTCATGTATGTGTCCCATTAATACAGAATGTGGTTTTTTTCAATGACGACCTTTTGCATGTTAATAAGTCAAAACACATTCAAGTTCAAAGCAGCCACCAGTTCACCAAGCTAAGGCAAATCCAGCTATAAACCAAGAATAGAATACCTTTTCTTGTTACCAGTGTTTTGTTCCACATTATTATATAGCTCTTCACTGTGACTAAATCCTTGCCATCGCTGTAGGCAGAAATATCAGATTCCAGCTGCTAAGTCAAAAAGAAAGTGATGGTACCATGGCATGAGACTTAGAAGGAAAAGAAACAAATTAAAAACATTTTCACTGATTTCAGTATGGTCCTGCTTGTTTCCAGGAGAGAGAACTGGAAGAAATTCCACCCCAGTTGTATACCACCATGATTTTTATTGCAGGCATCTTTATCCTGTTTCATTAAATGTCACTGTTAACAACTAAACTGATGAAGGTGGGCTCGGACAGTGAAAATCACTAAGGGAGCTTCCAAAATAAGATAAACCAGCAGTTACTAAACCTTTTCAATAGTACTTTATAAACCCGTATTTCTGGCTGATGGCCTGACCAGGAACCCTGTGCGTACTTGACACACCCCTTGCAATGAAAGGCGCCCAAGGAATGCATGATGAGACCCGTGACTGAGGAAGTCAATGAACCTTTGTTTTAGCTTTTTGCTCGTACCTGATGTAATGGAAAGCTTTTACAAAACAATGCCTATGGGATAGAACAGACAATAAGGGATTAGTGGATTAAACACATGCTAGAGATGCTGTGTTTGCTGAAAGTTGTGCTTTATGGTAACACTAACATTGTATTTACCAGGTGGACCATTATTGTATCAGAAATATGTATCTACCCAATGGGTGAATTATATAAGGTTATTTCCTCGTCATCAGTGAGGTGAGTGCTTCACATTTCCCTTTGTAAAATGAAGTTTTTGTTAGTTTTAATTCTGAGAACTGCCAAAATTTAATGAAAGGATTAAATAGCCAGACGAAAAGAGGTATTATTTTAATTTCACTAAAAACTTTTCATATGTCATTTTTGGACTGCTGGTAAGAACTGTTTTTTAAAGACTCTTCTGCAGGCCAGCAAACTAAAG
>NW_008795405.1:10198776-10198977 GCF_000699145.1 Aptenodytes forsteri
ATGTTTTTGTTAGTTTTAATTGTGAGAACTGCCAAACTTTCATGAAAGGATTAAATAGCCAGACGAAAAGAGGTATTATTTTAATTTCACTAAAAACTTTTCATTATGTCATTTTGGACTGCTGGTAAGAACTGTTTTTTAAAGACTCTTCTGCAGGCCAGCAAAAGTAAAGAAAACCCCCTTTTCATTCTTCTTTCTTCT
>NW_008795405.1:10199192-10232632 GCF_000699145.1 Aptenodytes forsteri
TGAATTTTTTGTTATTTTTAATTATGAGAACTGCCAAACTTTCATGAAAGGATTAAATAGCCAGACGAAAAGAGGTATTATTTTAATTTCACTAAAAACTTTTCATATGTCATTTTTGGACTGCTGGTAAGAACTGTTTTTTAAAGACTCTTCTGCAGGCCAGCAAACTAAAGTAAAGAAAACCCCCTTTTCATTCTTCTTCAGCAATAATCAAACTTTTAAGATAAACACATTACATCTGAGCACATTCTTCTTGCGTCAGTATTTTATAGAGACGTTAACATGTTGCTGGGCAGTCTAAAAAAATAAAGCAGGTATTTTCTAGCTGAAACTTCCTTGTCATCTGTGATGATGTGAGTATTCAGTTCATCCCTAGCAGACATAGAGAACAGTCATTCTCCATCCTCCTTTTCAACAAACTTTTGCATATTAGTATATTAGAATTTTATCTCCGTGCTTTCTCTTTTCCAGCTTAAACAACCCAGTACCTTTACTCCTTACTCACAGGTCAGATTTTCTTGTTCTTAATCTCATCGTTTCCTCTAAACTCCCCATTTTGTCTGTATCTGTCTTGAAAGATGATGACTACAGCTCAACACCATCCTCCAACTGGGGCTTTCCCAGCACCAAGTGAAGCAATGCATAGCTTTGTGTCATCTGTGCAAAACTCTTGGTCTCAGAATGGTATTTCCCTTTTTTGCAACAGTACTATATTGCCAGTTCAAATATCTTTATTCTGAAGCACAAAATACCAGTTTCACCTTCTGAAAATGCGTGCCGTGCCCATTTCTGCTTTCAGTATGAACCTCCAGAAATTACTGCACTGTAGTTTTGCCTTTACTACCTCCTTCCTATAAATTCCAACAGCAGGCTAATTTATTACAGACATCGGGAAATGTTTCAGTGTTTTTAAAGTAAATGTAATTTGGGAGGCTTGCAATCAGCTTGGATAAACAGCAATTAAGCAGTTAACCTCAGCACCCTAGAATATTATCCCTGACATGATTGCACACTCAAAATTGAATGGAATACAAAGAATCAATGCCATAGTATCATACTGCAGCGGCTGGGCTGGTGGTACCAAGACGTGCCTTCCTTTCTGTCTGATAGTTGGCTGAGTCTATAGCGTCCCCATACCTGACCTTACAAACGTGATACTGAGCTATGCCCCCTTTGCAGTTCACGTGATTTTGCACCTTCTTCCTACATTTACAACCAATATAACAAAAAGACCTGCTGCCAAAGCGCTGGACAGCCTTTTCTATGGAAGTACTCAGTGTAGGCTCGTGGGGACTATGTGTCTGGAACGGAATGACTGCCAGCTTGATATTTATAGAGAAAGACGCAAACTTCACTGAGGGAGATGGTATGAATTCTGGCTCCCTGTATTTTGCACCTTCTTCCTACATTTATAACCAATATAACAAAAAGACCTGCTGCCAAAGCGCTGGACAGCCTTTTCTATGGAAGTACTCAGTGTAGGCTCGTGGGGACTATGTGTCTGGAACGGAATGACTGCCAGCTTGATATTTATAGAGAAAGACGCAAACTTCACTGAGGGAGATGGTATGAATTCTGGCTCCCTGGGCAAAATGTGCTGTTTAGCTGTGTGGATGTGAAGAAAGTATCATCTTCTTTTTTGGCTGGCTTATTTCTATGTGCAGTAACAAGCTCTCTTAACAACAAGACCACCTCTTATGATGCTGCTGCCAAGACCGTTTGTCTCCCAGTCTATGTGTGCGTCTATATCTCTCTGTGTGTGTGTATGTAAATGCATGTATGATGCCAAGTAAGCGACAGGTCCCAGAACTCCAGAATATCGGGGGTTTTCCTCTTTGCCATCTCTGGCTCCAACTGACATCGAGGCAGTTGGATGCCAGTTTCCAACATAAACACAGTCCCGTTAGTTTCTCAGCTTTCACTCTGTGACTCTGTTTAATAGCTGTCAGTAGCCAGTGTGCTTTCATGAGGACCATGTGCTTTACCTGTCACAACATAGCCCCCTGATCCTTTTCCCATGAAGAATTTCTTTGGGGTAGCAATGCTGCTGTCTTCATCTGTGCACAGGGTACTGGCATGAGGGAACTCCTGTGTGGCTGCCCAACCTACTGCAGGTTTTGCATCTTCATCAAAATGCTGAGCATTGTCTTAGCTTGTGCCATTTGCTGCAGCATGGGGAATCACCATGGTTTTTTTCCTATGACCTCTTCGTTAGTGTTGCATGCCTTTATTCTTTAACCTTCTTTTCTTCTTTTACATGCATTCTATCGTAGCCTTAGTAATTCTGCAGGACCTTCTGTGAGCTGGATGACTGCCACTGCTTTGCAAAGTCCAATGGTTTTATCACAAATTAATTGTAGAGTTTGCAGTGTCACAGTTCCTTATATTAGTTCCCAGGTATCATCTGGTCTCTTCTTGGGGCCTCAACGAACTCCTCCAAATTGAAAGATTGTAACATACTTCACCTTCTCTTTCAAAAAATGTGAATTTAGTAATTTTCACTTTTACATGTAGTGCAGTCCTTATATTTCTGTAAGACTGTTTCATAGACAGCCTAAATTAATCTCCATTCATTAGAAAATAGATCTCCGTTAAGAAGTAGTAAAAGCCTTAAGCACCGCATTGTCAGGTGTGCTCTCAGGAGGCTGTGGCACCCAAATGCCAGGCTTCCCGGATTTCCAGACTCCTACTTCCCTGGGCATGCTTTGAAATGACTGCAAACTTTACACGTTGCAGATTCAGAACCTTTCAGATTCTTGCTAGTGAAATATTTTTTAATGTTCCAAATTCTCAAAATTCCATCCTTGGAACTAAGCTTTGCTGCATAGCTCTACTTGGCTATGTGCTTGTAGTACCTGTAAGGCTGGGCACTGCAGAACTCCTTACATCCTGCGGGGGGGTTTGCTGGGCTAATTGTTTAGCAGATGCATTTCCAAGCATGCCTTGTTGGCTCTCCTGTAAAAGACCGAGGATCACAGAAACTAGAAATCACTCTGCTGCACAAAAGCAGTTAATCAGAACATTTGCAAGCTTATTATATTAGATATTGTGTATTATGATTTAAATCTCTTGACTGGCAACAAAGTTGGAGAACAAAGTCCTTTGATTTGGCACAAAATTCATGCAGCATGGGTAGCAGCCATTCACCATTTGATGCATCTCTGCAGTGTCTCAAAGCCTGACTCAAAAGGCCCACGGTCAAAGAATAATCCCAATTTCATTCTTGTCTTTGTTTCTTTTAACAGCTGCGGACACCTTCTGGGAGAAGGAGACACCCCTGGACTGAAGGCATCGCATTGTTTTGCACAGACTGTTAAACAACCTCAGACACTTAACTACGTCCAGGGATAATCAGCTAGGATTGTATTTGAACTTGTTAGAACTACAACTCGGTAATCAGTTCTGCATCCTTCAAGACCTACCTTTCCTGTAAATGCTTTGCCACCTTTGCTTCTGATAACCTATATAATTTTTATTTGGCATACTGCAGATAAACAGGCAATACAATATTAAAATGAAACTAAAATTCAGATTTTAGATCAAATTCAGTCAACAACAGAAGTTATTAAACATCCTCTACAGAGAGCCAGTTACTGAATGAATACTGCATGAAGAAAATTCCGTCTCGCTCAAAGTAAATATGGCCAATTGATTTGCATTGCCCAAAGTCAGAAATGCAGGAGCTCAAATGAAGAAAAAGCAAACGTCTGAAAAAATCATTGCTGTTTTAACTCTTTGAGGTATTTACTAACATAGGTAAGGACATATAATACTGTATTTTAATTAATAAGCAATAAATTTTATAATACTATAATTAATAGGCAATACGTTTGATTTATTTATTGATTTAGGTCTCTTCTGTAAGGTAAGAAAGAATTATCTCTGTTGCATCACATGAAGAAACAGGCTCGGTGCAGTGTCAAAGACTTGAATTAGTCCATTTGTTTTCCTGAGTTCAGTATCTTAACCTTTTCTATTAGGGTAAAAGTGGCTTGCCACTTGCAGCTCACAGACAACTAGTTCAGAGAATATTAAAGCAGCTTATTGGAGCGTTGACAAGGATCACAGTAAACATTCTTCCCCTCTACTTCCCTCTTCCCTGCCACATCAAGAAATCCTATTTAGTAAGACAGATACAAATGGATAAGGCTTATTAGTTGATCATAAAGCTGTATTTTAATCAGGAAACACTGAGAAAGCAAATAATGAATCTCCAGGGATATGAAAGACCATGCAGAATAACTCTGCATCATGGACTGATGGTCCAGACTGTAGGTGAGGGTTCTTCTTTCCCATTTTCACGTGAGCTACTGAAAGTGTATTTCCAGCCCTGAACAGTTTTCTAAGACCCTGATGCAGCCTACTGAAGCTTTCTGAGGGACAAATGGCAACAGTCACTATCTTCTTACTTCTTAGCAGAAGACTGTAGTTTCTGTGTCTTGCACGTTCAGACCCCCAGCTAAGATGAGCTGGCTCAGATCAGAGTCCAGTTTATGTTGCACCAGCTGAGGATCTGCACCCGACTATTGGATTCATGGCTTGTTCTGCCAAAATTCCTGCTGAAGTGTTGATGCAGTTGGGGTGGCTGATATGCTCGTTGCTTTTGTTGACCAGGCTAGTGCTTCGATCTGTTCATACAGAGGGACATTTGCAAACAGATTCGACATACGTTTCTAAAGCACAGGAGAGAGCTGTCATTCCGATGACCTTCCAGGGGCTGATTAAAGGAAGTAAAACAGCTGGATGTGTTTGACTGTGCTTTGTCTCTTAGGCAACTGAGAGGTGCAGGCAGGGAAAGGGAATGAAGTGCTGATGAAATAAAGTAGCTGAGAACAAGTGGATGCCATAAATGCCACTCAGTTCGACTAGAATATCAGCACCTGCTGTACTTTTCAAAAAGGGTATTTGTAGGATTTTTACTCCCACAGCAAGGAACAGCATTGCCAGACAGAGAATACTGAATCCACACTGATGTTACATTTCCTCCTCTATGTTTTGGCATTACATGCAGAGTTAATACCAGAAATCCCATTGTGGTATACTTTTGAATCCATCACGCTTAAGGCTTCAATTTAAACGCACAATGCAATTTGTCTACACTAAAGAATGGTAATCAGCAGGGTTGCATCTGGTCTACAAAATGTGTAATGTGGAGAGACAGCAAAGTCTAACAAATCACAGCAAAGGACTAGAGCCTCAGAGGTCCTCTTCTACTCCCAGGATCTACTTCACCTTAGCACAAGAGCTTGGTTAAAGTGCCCTAACATCACCAAGACTCTACTTCCTGGCCTTTGAAATTAGGGGAGTGTATTAATCCTGATTTTTGCAGCCCTTTCTCTCTGTATTTATCCAATTTTCCTTACTTTTCTTTCATGGGCATTCTGACCCACTTTTTTCCCCACACAGGCTTACCACCTTGAGCCAGCCACGTTAATCACAAATGCAGATTTGATTGTCACAGCTTCATCCAGAATTCCTTGGGCTTACCTGTCCTGCTCTTAAAAAAAAAACAACCCTCCAAAACTTTTGATTTGAGTCATCATCCAATCACCCAGTTCTTTGAGGATGTTTATGCAGCAAATCTAGATCCACAGACTCACAACTCTCAATAAGGTATGTGCTCCAAAAGCAAGTCAGACTACCTGAAACTAAGCTGATTCCATTGATGAATTTTTTTGATGTTCTGCACAAGTCACAGGATAGATCTGAAAACAATGGTTAGAAATTTCAGATCCTGCTCCCAAGGTTCAGGACAGTTTGTAGCTGCCAGAGTCAGCACTCTGCCTGTGGAACACGGAGCTTTTCAACCTCAGCGCCAAGTTAAATATAGCAAGGCTAGTGGTTTAAAAAAGGCATTATTATTGCCTGTGAGCTTTAATGGAGTCCTAATTAGATGTACATGCTGGAGATTAGAAGGGGACTTGATGTCTGCTGCTAGTGGTTATTTTATTATCTAAAAGTGAAGCTTTTTTAAAGCATTTCTTCACACTAACCTTAATTAAATCTCTGCTTCTGCTTTTAGTCAATGGTAATTTCAAGCTACAGCAAAACTCTCTTCACCCAGATCTTTAAAACTGCATTACTGTGAAACCCCAACAAGTGGCCAGCTCCATAGCACACTGCTCCAAAATGCTAACAAATGTGTCTTCAGAGAAACTGCTTGAGCTGCCTTAACTAGTATTGCTGGAATCATGATTGGCAATGATCTGAAAAGCTTCTCTGGCCTGTGGCAGAACAGAGGAAAACACAGCTGAGCCCCAGGGTCCTGAAGCAGCATAGCCTGTTTTCTCTCATTCTCTCCAAGGTAATTTTTGAGCCCATTAGTCATTGCAGCCAAATTTGACTGATGGTAGAGATGTCACGGATAATTCTGTTTCCAAAGGTTTCAAGAAAACCCAACACCATTCAGGTAGATGAGGGAGAGCCAGCTCCCAGTTTCCCAAGTGAAGGAATAGCTGTCATGAGCTCACCTCTTCTTAGAAATCAGAGAATCCATCTAGGAGAGAAACTCTGTAACTACCTGATGTGCAGCAGAAAGATTCAACAAGGTCTACCCCAATTTGCACACCAAAGTCAATTAACCACGAGGGACAAATCCACAGGAAATCAGGCATAATTAGGTCTAGAGCTCAAAGGTCAATGAACACAGCAGAATGAAGCATTATTTAAATACAAAGAGGATGAATTCAGTCTCATGCCAGGGAAGTACTGAAAGAACCTAAGCAAATATCTAAATGCGTAACCATCTATCTTAAGTCACGTCAAATAAAAGCTTTGTCAATAGTTACAGGCATGTTACATTGCTTTGAAAAACAATGTTTTTCAAAACAAAAGCGCTGCTTTTGTTTTACCTCCTTCACTACCTGCCCTTAATCTCACACCCAACCTGCCCTTACTGCAGGAAAAGGAGCAGATAAGCGTGTATAGTTCCACCTCAGTGTTTGAAGGACTAATGAATACCAATGCAGAGGAGACCCAGCCCTGTTTTGGGTGTACGTGCCATTTTGTTCTTCTGCTATGTATCACAAACTAAGAATTTACTCTTGTCCTGTGACAAGTGACAAAGCTTGGCTATATTTAAAATTAACAAGTACATTCGTATGACTGGTTTTTTTTCAAAGACTCCCAAGATCTTTCAGTCAGTGCTCTGCTTCACAGAAATCTGTGAACCATACCATTCCTCCTATGGAAAATTTCCCTATTTAGCTGCTCCATAGCTCCAGCGAGTTTTGCAAGATGAGGATAAAAAGTACGATACGACAATCCCTCCCTTTGGGCATTTGGCAAGGGATTCCAGTCCCCAGGCTAATAAGCGTTTCCCAGATCATATATACCTGTAAGTGCAGCTTTTCGTGACTCTTCCTTGAGCCTTCCTCTTTGTCTCACAGCACAGGTAACGGCAGTCAACCAACCATACTGTCCTCGAAGGTCAGAAGCACAAACAGCTTGCTCCTTCTCATCACCCAAAATTATTTCCTAAGGTAGTTTTTGGAGGAGGGGAAAGGCAAGTGAAGATACCCAGCTACGCATGAGAGGTTACAACTGATTTGTACCATTGTTGTATTCAATGGTGGGAGACAACACAGAAATTCAGGGAGCTCCAAAAGAACCATACCATCAAAGCTGCGAGCAAAGGTAGCTCAGAAATGCAGAGCATCAGACATGATCCAAGCCCTAGGATTGAAAGCCTTCTGCTTGTAGCTAGTTCTTTAAACAGCGAAAGTAGGGCATGTATAATGCTGGTCCCAATACTAGGTAAAGAAGAAGGGAAACATTACTAGAAAAGCAGAAAGTTAATTGTAAAAAGCAGACATAATTTAAAGACCTGTTTAAGCTGAGGGAGAAGAGCAGCAGTCTACAGGCAAATAAAAGGAAGGAGAAGTTACAGTCAGAAATATGGGGAAAAAGCCAGCATAGAGGATTTGTTTCAAAGCCACTGAAATCTATGGGAAGAATTGCATTATGTTTAAGAGATGCAGATCGACTTTCAATGAAATTCAGTTTCTACAGAAACATCACTGTGAACAGATTTTTATCTATTTTAAAAATATAAAAAAAATTAAGCTGTGTGTAACCTTTTGTTAGATAAATCATACCATCACAATGCTGAAATAAGTAAAACAGCTTTGAAGACTAGTTACCTCTGCTGAACGCAATGGGAATTTTGCCGTAGATTGTGAGAGACGATGGCCTGTGCCTCAGTGCAAGCTAGAGAAAAGAATGTAAATCGGCTGGAGCAGTGTTTGTGGAACATGGTGCTGATTTTAGTGATGGCTTTTTCCATGCACCAAGCATGAGATCATGTACAGGGCTGTATTTACATGGTGATGTAATTTTACAGCAGAAGCTGGAAAAACAAGGAGGGTATATCATGTCCAGCATGATTTATGCCAAGCTTTCCACAATTATGCAGCCTCCCTCCCATGTCATACATATGTTGGCAGGATGAAAGTAAGAAGTGGGACAACCCTGCCCCCAATTTCTAGACAACCTTATGCTTTGGCTGCAAAAATCAACTCATAACTCAAAAAGCAACCTCCATCGGGCAGACAGTTTTCAAGTCAAACAGCATATGTGCTTAATTGAATGCTTACAAAATTACCTTTTGTTTTATACAAATGTCCTGCCAACAAAAGAACAAATCAGGGATGTCTAACGGATTTAGCAATATGGCACTATTTATGTTGCGATCACAAAAGATCGGATACGCAAATACAATTATTTTCCAAGTAAAGTTTTATGATAATGTGGTTTACAAACTGTTACACCCACTCATCTTTTGAGGTAGAATCTTACATTTTTTTCCTTAAAAGGAATGCCATGCTGTGCCATTGAGATGTAAAGACTCAAAAAATAAATTTGTTGGCCTCGTTTAAATACAGAATGCTATTAGTCATAAATAAACAAACTTAAAACAGAATTGTTTGATTAGCCAGTGAAATTATATACACACATTCTGGAAAATCTGATTAAGTTCAGTCTATGGTTGGTTTCTAACTAAGCAGGCACAGATCTCTGTATGAATAACATTTAATGTAAGATCATAAATGTTGTGCCAGTTCACCTACATCCATTTTGGAGTTGATTGACATAAAACTGGTGCAGCTCCCGAACCTCTGCTGCTTTCATCAAAATTGTTTTAAGTTAGGAAGCTGAGTGAGTCACTAACTAGAAGCAACAGCAAATCCAACTATAAACCATGTGTGCCTTATATCTACAAATTAAGTGAACGGACAAAACAGCTTTCATAACAGTATTTGCAATGACAGTAAACTTGGATGTAACAATCGAAGAGTGGCTGAACATGCATTAATGGGACAACATACAGCTGTCACCATTAGAAGAGTGCTCCAAGATACCTTTTTTCCTTCTTCTTGCATGTATCCTGGAGTACATAAAGTTCCTTGCTAATTTGTGTCATGGATTGGTCTTCAAATGAGGCATCATTTTCCTTTTCTGGAAAACTGCCTTAGTCTCAAATAAGCCAGGAGCTGAATTTGGAAGAGCCAAAGTCTCACATGCATTTATAGTGAGGCAGTCACTAAGCGGTAAAGCAAAATATTCTGCACTTAAAAGGCAAGATATCTCAGGTGATTTCTAGCTGGCCTTTTAAGACATTCAAATTGAAGTAACACCTGCTGGAACACCCCATTTTAAAGCCAGTTGTACCCTGGGACTGGTGCTAGGAACATGTGTGTTACCCCTTGTCTCATGCTTTTTCTTCAGGACTGTTGTCTAACATAACCATACTGATAAGCTCTAGACCCAATGAATCATCAATGAAAAATGCTTTATGTGACAGCTAGTAAGTTTGTCTAACTGGTTGATTCTACTACACCACAAATTATCTTCCATCTTTCACAGTTCTGTTCAAGAGTCAGTCAACGTGTATGCACCCCAGTGTCTTCTCAACATGCACTTGCAAGAAAATAATCTACAAAGACTTTTCCTTCCAGCCATTTTCCATTCCCATACATCCTCTGCAACACCTCTTATACAGATAACCTCACATAATTAACTCACTGGCAGCCCCCATCCTCCAAAACAGTTTCTTTTTCCAACCCACTGTAAGCAATCCTCTGGACAACCCCTCTACCTGGCAGGCATCCTCAGAAGCACCAAAATAGGCATTATTATGAGGACTGGACTATTATTTCAGGTGGTGATGGGTTGTTCGAAGCACAGCTTTGGTCTACTTGCAAGGTAAATGCTGATGCGATGAACAGGCACTTTTTGGTTCTTGAGCTGGGCAGGTCTCTCTCCATCCCTAGATGATTTTCCTCAGTAGTGAGAGCAAAGAGAATTCCTGGTTTCCTCCCAGGATCTTGGGAGCCAGTAATCAGGACACAAGTAAGACACAGCAGTTTAGGAAAAAAAAAAAAAGCCAAAACAGTGCAACGTAAGTTTATTTTCCTCATCATCTTATTGCAGCCCAGTATTGCCTGTTTCCCTCTCTACTCCACTACATACAAGGCTGGAGTGCACACAGACACGGACATCCCGATGCTCCGCTGCCATGCTTTCAGTAATGGAGCGTGCACTGAGTCAGCTGAAACTAGTAACAAACAGAGCCAAATTTCGTGTGATGGGACAAATAAAGGACTTTCTGCTTTCTAAACCTGAAATACAATGTTTCCTCAAGTACATTGTAGTGCTCTGCACAAATTGAGGAATAAATCTGGGCAACAAGCAACTTAATGCTCCAATTTTGTAGAAAAAAAAGCACAAGTGTCTTTAGCCAACTATTAAGAATTCATTAAATTCTTACATGAATGCACACGCAAATGCAGAAAACCCCAAAGCCTGGGAATGAACACAGGATGAAGCAGTGCCTCAGAGCACTTTCTTCAGAGTGCTCTAGTACCCGTGCACATCTTGCAAAGAGAGGCCTTATATACCTCCTCAATGTGTTAGCAGTCAACTCCCCTACATGCAGCACTACGTGAAATATAGTTCCTTAGTTGGCACTTTCTCAGAGAAAAAGGTAGGACTTGAACTTCAGTTTGAGACGCTGGTAAGCATTGGTATAAAGAACTGAAAAAATAAAAAAAGGAGTATTTTCTGTTCATAGCTTTTATTATAAACACATAGATTAAATATTAACATAGGAAAAGGGAGACATTACTAGTTAGGCCTTTAAAAGGCTAGGTGTCCTAAAACAGCCCAAAAAGTCCTTTTTACACAGTATCCACTGAGTTGGCAGTCTCTGTAGCACCACTTCTGTGGTAATTGAAGCCTCCGAAACACTGGGATATTCCCTGTCCTCTCTTTCAAGTAGAGCAGCATTCTGCATAAGGAAACAGTTTGGATCCGTGTGTTCAAGTAAAGATACTCCAAGAATATCAGCTCGGTCCGGTTCCTTTTTTTATTTTACCCAACAGGCCACGCTCATCCCAAGTGTTGTAACCGGCTGGAATTTAACGCTGTCAGTCAAGATCCTCTGGGCCTACTGGGAGCTTTGCAAAGAGTGTCAGTAAGAGCTAGAACTGATGTTTGTTCTCTGAGTAACATGCAAAAACTTTTTCAGTTCATTTATAAAAACTGGTCAAAAAGCAGAAACATCTAAGAGCCTGGGAAAATCCTTTTGTTTGCCCATTTTCAAAATAGTAAATTTCAACAACAAAAGTCTGGATGGTTGAAGTTCTAAAATTCAATTATCAGCTGATGAAAAAAAATATCTAAGAGATTCCATTTTTTCTTGACCCTTACTCAAAGTCAAAAAAGTTAAAATAAAGATGCTCTGAGCTCTATGCTTAAATACGACGTGCTTTCCTGTTACAGAATTTTCTTGGCTCCCCACTGTTCCTTTGCCTTCCAGCAGCGAGTGCTCTCACTGCCACTCTAGTTCATGTCAGCTGTTTGAACAGGATCCAAGTTATAAAAAAGATACAATTATTCAGCGTCTATATGAACATACGTATTTGTACAGTCCAGACAGCCAACAGTAAATGTGTAAGCAGTGGATTTAATGGAATATATATATTTTTTAAATCTAGTAGTTAAAATAGGGCAAAGAGGTCTGTGCTTTTAGATTATCAATTATATACATGGCATTTTCCCACCTTAAAAATAACTGTGAATAAACCCCTGAAAATATGGGGACTAATAGAAAAAATAATCTTAGGATTTTGTAGGAAAAAATATAATTTGCAATAAAAATATGGTAATTTTGTCTTGCTAGAAACAAGTAACAAAAATATACTCACACACATAATGTTTCAGCATCCTAGGCATGTAACAAGTACTTCTGCAGTAGTAGCCCATCTTTTAAACAAAGTCCGAGTCCCTTACTGTGCTGCATTTTAATTAATATCAAAAAGCACTGATGTCAGTAAATATTTGCTTACTTCTTCGTACATGTTAGTCTGGCTTTTAGCAATGTAAGCAAATGCTAGAACATTGTTGATTAGATAGGAAGTGGTTTACGTATAATAATTCTGTGTAAGAAAGTAAATTTATCTAAAAATATTGGCCCTGATCCTAGGCAGGGCCGTTGCCTCTTTGTATTATTCCATTGATTCCAACCAGAATTCACCCAAACCGAGCAAGTCTGGAGGGCCCCAACTTGCAAAGATCACGGTTAGTCAGAGAAACTCTTTATCTTTCAATCTCTCTGTTTAGAGAGAAGGATGGGGGAAAAAACAAGCTACAGGCATGTCAGGGTACTGAACAACCCTTCATCAAAGATGGAGATTAGAAAAGCCTTTGAGTACTGCCTTATTGCAGTTCCCTTTATGCCTTCTCCTACCGCCACAGCTTTCCCATTTGCTCAGACACACGTTACTCTGATCAAATGGTGTAAACATGGGTGCAACCCCAGAGGCTCAGAGGTACCTAGGATCAAGCCACTGACCGGACTGATTCCCATGGACTTTGGAGTCTGCCAAAGACAAGTCTGCAGATACGGATGATGTCAGTGACTAGTGAAGAAGATGCTGATTCGAGCTGCTTCTCTCCAAGATGAGATTTCTGTGCTCTTATGGAGCCTGAAAGGGGCAAAAATATATTTTTCAAGGTGGATTTTTTAAAATCAAATGAGCACTTTTCCCAGTTCCTAAGTCTTCCTCTTAATAATATTTAGCCAGCATTTCTCTTTGTGAAACTGAATTTTCCCAGTTACCATGGAGGTGTGATGCAGTGGAGACCTTCTGAAGAACTTGTGTAGACAGTATTTTTCTTTTTATTTCTACTACTTTGAACAGCGTAGGAATATCTTTGTAGAAAAATCAGTCCTGAGTTTCATCTCCAGTCTTCAAGATGGACCAATGCTGTACCATTTAACAACAACTTTTTCAGGGTTGGCAATAGTATCTTTCCACTGCTCTACTGCTTCACTGTTACTGCTATCAGAACCTATCCAGATCTGCAGTAAGAAACAGAAAGAAAAATAAAATTGAGTTTACCTGATATAACACAGAGGCCCAGCCTTTATAACTTCCAAATAAATACCATGGAAGTGTAGAACGAGATACGACATGTAGACTGCGACCAAAGCATCATAGCAACAAATACAGTTCTGTTGGGACTAACATATTTTGGCTTTCAGCTGGGAACACAGGGAGTCTGGGTTTAAATTTAGCCTCTGAATAAATAGTTTAGAGAACTCACTACATACTAATGTTTCTCTACTTAATAAGATGTTTTAAGTCAAGTGTTCCTTGCATCCATTCAAATGCACGTGCTGGGGTCAAGGGCTCATCAGGGCCAGTGATGGCTCTATGCATTCAAACTCCAGTTGGCTGCAAGCCATCTGGCATCCCGAGCTAGCCCTCCAGCATTTTCCTGAGCATTTAAAATTGCACACTCCAACAGACAGGGCCAAACCTGCATTCCACAGAGGTTACTAACATGGCCATACCACGCATAGTCACGCAGTAAGAGTCCGTTTCTTCTCAGTATTCAATTAATGGATAGTGGCCATTAAATGAGGAAATGAGGTACAAGTAGGAAGTTTTCGTCCTGAACATTATCACCAGCCTCCATTGCCAAAAGAATTCTGCTTATGTAAGTAGATATCATTATTTACGGGACTCAATTTCCTCAAGTCTTCCAAGAATGAGTCCTTTTAAGACTTCTCAGAAACCTTCACCATGAAGTACATTTAGCCTACACTGCTGAGGCATGAGTCCTCAAGAAGTGAGAATAATGTCTTCCAGAATACCACAGACAGCTGATGTTTCATCCACAGAGATTCAATATACATCTTGCTCATGATTAAAGACATGCCTGTAAAAGCAGCCTAATCTAAGTATTGTCTGCTTAGAACAGCATCCAATTAAACATAATTCTCTGAAGAAAAAAGTTAATAGATCCAGCTATATTCATCTTTTTCCAGCTACCCAGCCAATTGCTCAAAGTACATTTTTCCCTGAGCCATATTTTACGTCTTCATGTGTTATGTGGCAATGTCTGCCTGCATGAGCTGAAACAACCTTTTCCAAATAAACTCTGAGGAGCAGAAGTAGCTCATTTCCTCCCCCTAAAAATAAGATCCATGATTAAATGAAGCTCATCAGATTGAGATGACCTCACATATTGCTAACTGACTGCAAAATCATACCCAGTTATTTTTGCCCCAAGATAGCACAACTAAACAGAACAATTTTTTTTCTTTTCCTATTCCAAATCCAATTCCACCAACAGGAATCACAGAAAGGTGGAATACGTGTGACATGAGGCTCCGTAAAATGGAGGATGGTCACGTAACTCTTGCCGGTACATCATTTCTATAGCACATCAGCATCTTCCGTAACTGCACATCTTCAGCAGGCACAAGAAACATCACCAGAACAGGACAATACCATTTTCTGTACCTAAAGATAGCGCAGTACTTTATCTGACAAGGGACATTACAGTTGGGGTCTCAAAATCAATTCCACGTTATTCATTTATGCATACATTAAAATTCTGCTACTAACTCTAGCTGGGTCAGGGAAAGCACTGAGCATTAAGAACAGCTATGGCTCACTATACCATGAAGAAAAGGAGATAAAGAAGGGACATGATGATGGTAAATTAGAACAACCAGGGGAAGAGGACAGAGAGAATAAGAAGAGACCAGACTACCAAGTTTTATGGTGGTTAAATAAATATGATCACACAAATGCTTTCAAAGAGATACTACAGAAGCTCCAGCTGTAAAAAATAAAGATAAAAAAGAGCACTCAACTAAAAAATACTTTTGTGTTTGTTCACCTATGTTATCACTTGATCATACATACTTAGAATATCGTGCTGATTTCAGCATTGCTTTACCCAGGAAGGCAGTCTAATACTGTAGCTGTTGATACTTCCTTTTACACACACCTCTTCATAAGTGTATTGGTATGGTAAGCCAACACACCCCGTTCCTACAGTACACTGTAGGTTGTGGAGCTCCCGTGAGTGCTATGTTTGATTTCTTCAGAAAGCCTAGAGGCAAGGAGGAGATCATATGTCTGTCTGTAGGAAGCATTCTTTCACATAGTAATACTCCACACAAAAATGACTTAAGGACTTCTTTTTAAAAGCAAAATCAAATGTCAACTCCCATTCTGATGTTAGCGCATGTTTAAGAGCCCAGTACTATTCTTTCTTGGGTTACATCCAGAAGAGCTTATTAGAATTTACTATTTTGCTATATGCGACCTTATTTAAAGTATTTTAAAACTCATACCAAGAAACCTGTGGAACTGGATTTTAAGTAAAGGATATCATGCTAGTTAGCAGAAACCAACCTGTCCTACGAAGTGTTTTCTTCTCACTGAGCTTCTGCTGTAGAGCTTGATGAGAAAGCTAATTCCTTGTTCAGCTTGGCTAACTGGAAAAATCATCATTTCTCCCCACTTCACTTGGCCATTAGTGGACTTCAGAAGACGAGTCTTCTTCTTATAGATCAGCCCTTCTGTACTAAACATTCCAACTTTCACAAAGAAATCTAGCACAAAAGGGAGGGAAAAAGGCATAGCGCACAAAGGGTTACTCACAAACACACCCAATAAGGAACTGACAAGATCCACATGTATGGTTCAAATTGCAACAATTTCCCAAAAGTCTGGCCAAAAGAACTGTACAATAGCTTTCCTGACTAGTCACACAAACAGAGTATGTTCACTAATATTGAATTGATTAACACAATATCCAAACAGCAAGTGCAAGCTAATGCTCTTGTATGTCAGAATTAATACTGGGATAAAAATCTTCCAAAATACATAAACACGTAGCTTCAAACCAAACAAAAAGTAATCAAGTAAGACATCTGCGGAAACAAGCCTTGGCAATGGAAATCTACTGCACAATATGTTAGTCTGAGATTTGTAAGGAATTTTATGAATTGCCAACCCATTCAAGCAGCAATTTACCTGTTACAAATGCTTTTAGACAGGAGGCATGAGACAGCTGATGTCACTTACTTGAAGACAGCGGTGTAGATGAAACTGGAAGGTTTTGTGCTTCAAGAATCTGTAACTGAATCCTCCTGTTTATTGCTTGAAAACAAGTTCCTACTTGAAGTTCTGCGCGGCACACCTACAAGCAGAAGAATGTTGCCATAACATCTGGATTAAGTTGCTTATAAACTCAGGAAACACAGGAATTCTGTCATATATTGGGCTCCCACATTTCTATCTGGGATTTCCTGGACAGAAATAGAAGCACGTGTTGTGTACACAACCTGCAGATGCACAGTAAGTAAGTGCATCTTGCACTTGTTACAGCTGCAGTACATGTGCTCCGCTGATGGACTGCTTATGGGCAGTGCACATATGGCCCTCGTGGGCTGCAGCCAGAGATACTGGACCAATAAACGAATCCTCAGTTTTCACCTGGGAAAGATTCCTTAATGGTAAGAGCAGACACATACAGGGAAAACTGGACATGCAGTTGTAGCTCTACTAAACCTGGATGTGGAAGTGAGAGACCAGGTATGCTCCGCTAACACAAAAACCTTTGGAGTTCTCCTCCCACACTTTTGAATTTTGCAATAGGGAGATATAAGCAACGTTTTCCATAGATACAAGGCCCTGTCACTTAATGTCATGAATGTTTAGGGTGACTGCATGCTGTGGAGTTTCCTATGTTATGGAAGTACTTGTGTTTTACATGCCTACACACATACACGCCCCCCCACACACTCTGAATGTACCGAGATCTCCAGTCTGAATTTTTTTTAGAATCTTTGCTAGTGACAAAGTTGTGTTGACGCATCCTCATTACTCTCCTGTCAGATGCTAATGTACTCTGAACACTGTAAGAACAGCAAGAGAATGCCAGTGGAGACCCAGCTTTCCTGACAGCCTCCATTTAAAAGGACTTTGCTAGTGCTGGTTCCCTTTGAGTTTTAACGCACTTCAGTGAAGCAAATGCACCAAGCGAGAGAGCAACAGGTCAGATAAAGAGAAGTCAGGCTCCAGTTCACTGAAGAGACCCAAATTCTCTTTGCAGCTCAGTGACAAAACTTCTGTGTAACCCCAAGAGGAAGCCACTTACTCAACTCTGAGCTTTGGCTCTCTATTGTCAAGTAGGGTAGTTTGCTGCCTCACAGGTAGTACAGGGATGAATTCCAGCAGTGTCTGGAGGGCTCTTGGATATAATGGTGAGGAAAGCCAACACGGAGAGAGAAAGTATGAGAAGATTCAGGAATTTACATTGGGATGAAGCAGGTTCTAGAACAGCTTCCTCTTTCACTTATCTTACTGCTTTTGAAGCAATATGGTTATTCTTGTTAGAATTAAAAAATTTAAGTGTACCTTATGTTAGAAATCAAGAGCATCACTCATGTTACTCAGACACAGATAAAATTTGCTTTTGAGTTTGCTAATTCAAGTTTAATTTGTTGAAAATACAAATGTCTAGACAATTTGTAACAATCTGTAAAAGAAACAAACAAAGTGAGCGTAGGGGGAAAGGAAATCCCACTGTGAAAACCACTTGCTTCTTATTACGCTAATGGAAATGAACTGTCTGAATTATTACTTCACAGCATGCAATCTGAACATTAAATATATAGCTATCTCTGCAGTTTCAAGCCACTGAAGATCTTAGCACTTTTCTTCCGTAACAAAAGCAGATTCCATTTGCTCTGAGCTCTTGTTGTGAGTCCTAAGGATCTTCTGATGCTTTTTTGGCCGGAAAAGGCAATTACCCGGTGTCCTTTGCTGAATGTTTTCCCAGAATGCCCCTCCCTCAAGCTGTGGGCCATGGTGTGGAAGAGCTTGCTCTAGCTCTTTTCCCAGAAACAGCTGCAGTTTATGACCAGAACAGCTATGTGCAGAGTTCAAAAGTCTGCATTTTTTTCCCCATCAAAATGCCTCTCCCCTATTTGTCATTAACATTGAAAGTAAAATAATTCAGTACTAATTCATTTCCAGCAACTCTTTCTAGGTGATATAACAACATACTTTTGCAGTATTGGCACTTACAGGTGCTTTGGAAGGAGGAGATATATCCAGCCAATGACTTGACTCCTCTGAGCTCAGCTCCCGCAGTGCCAAGGAGCACTCTCCAATTGTTTTTTTCCTGGGAGTCTGTGCCTGGATTTTAAATACCAATCTGACAGCCTGCAGGCTTTGCAGTTTAATAGCAAATACAAAAGTTTCCATAAATTCAATGTCCTAGAAAGAAAAACAGAGTCAGCATTGTAAGAGAGTTGCGCCGAGCCCAACACCTAGAAACCAAGGCTTCCTGGTCCTATAGCCACTGCTCCCAGCTACCATTTTAGGTTGCCATGGAATAGTATGCTTTTACAGTATCTGACAGCCTGCAGGCTTTGCAGTTTAATAGCAAATACAAAAGTTTCCATAAATTCAATGTCCTAGAAAGAAAAACAGAGTCAGCATTGTAAGAGAGTTGCGCCGAGCCCAACACCTAGAAACCAAGGCTTCCTGGTCCTATAGCCACTGCTCCCAGCTACCATTTTAGGTTGCCATGGAATAGTATGCTTTTACAGTGGTAAGCCCCCACAGACTCACCACCTCATTGTCACACCCTGGCAGGGACAAAGCTCTGGATTATTTTTTCACTACCATAACGAGTTGAGGCCATCTCTTCTGGAGCTTTACAACAGCATACACACATTGTCATGGCAAATTCTCCTGTGGCCTTTTCCTTCAGTCTCTCCTGCTAATTTTATTTTCTTTCACCTTTGACTCACATTATAGGAGGTTTATGTTGCTTTACCTTCCACCCCCTTAATATTTCTTTACTGCACTATCAGGAGTCTTGTCCCATGCGACCAATTCTTACTACTTTCTGTAGAGAGGAAGCATGAACTTTGGCTCCTGCCCTAGTGAGAGGCAGTAACATCATCTACCTTCCCTGGGGTGAATGTGTACCTACAGGTATGGCCAGGCTTCCTCCAGTCCCCCACCACTGAGTTGCCAAGGCCAGGAGCTCATGGCTGAGTCGTCTATGAGCGTATCTGTCCTGCAGACTTGGGAGAAAAAGGAAGGCAACAGTACAATGCAAGAGAGGATATGGGGGAGGAAGTGGAACAAGGCTTTTAACAGGATTTTGAGAAGTTGGGGAAAAAAATAAAAATAAAAAAACCAGTAACCTGAACCTAGGCAACTACCACAGCAAATAGGGCATAGGAATGGTCCATTTTAAAAATCCATTTACATTTCACTTTTATTTTTTGGGGGAAAGAGATTTCTTGGTGTTTTCCCTGCCTCTACTTACATTGCATCCTTCCTTGGCAGAAGATTTGAAGTGCACTGGTTTGGGCAGTGTGAGAATTCCCTTGACATAGATAGGAGGATTTTCCCCACAGCTAGAAGGCCAGTTCAGGTCTTTGCACTGCAACATTGAAAACACAGTCAGTTTAGACAATGTAAGACTCTGGCCTTCAGACAGGTTAGAAACAGTGTCTTCTACACTGTTCTAGAATTATGAATAATTCCTGTAATACTGAATATAAATCAGAGCCAGTGCAATGATTATGTCACTTCAGATCATTTAATAATTAATTTTCACAACCAGAGGGTAAAAAGTTATTTGGTAGATTTTAATGATTTCACTATGTGGCAATTTGACAACAGATAAATCATTAAATCCCTTATGTAGTATTTATCACTTGATGTAGTTATGAGGTTTCTGACTACTCAGAGTCCCACGGCCTAAAAATTATTCAGTTCCTGGAAGCGTATGAAACAGCCAGCATAACAGTATCATATTAGCAAACAAAAAAGCCACAAGAAGCTATACGTCCTCAAAGTGCTATTATGGTTCTGCCCTGAAGGAACTTAGATTTAAAGTCAGTTAAATGCTGCCTCCAAAGTTGCTCCAATTTGCTGCCTCCAAATTTCCACAGGAAAATTTCCACAGCAGGACCAGACTATGACCAGCTCAGCTTTCTTATCTATGCTGAACAGTTCCTCATTCCACAATCAGAACATATGTATAGTAACATAAAGAGTTATATGCTACTATTTACTATTGACTGCAGCAGGACAGAGATTGCAACAGGAAAAAAAAGAAAAAAAAAAAGAGAGAGGAGAGGAGAGGAAGATACTGCGAATGAAGCCCACTGTTACATTTGACTGAACTTTGTTTATATTAATACTTAGAAGTAATTTTCTTTTTCTCCTAAAAGTATTCCTTGAAGTAACAGAGAGCCAAATTTAATGAGAATTAATAAAGTATAGTAAAATAGCCATTTGAGTAAATAATAATCAAGTTATTTATATTTGCTTACATGTAAAACTGTGATCCAAATCTGTTCTACAGAAGAAACATAACACAACTTCACATTCAGTCTTCCAAAGTCTCGTTCATCACCTGATAATGTAATAGTATCTATGGAAGAAAGCCAATTAGTGTTTTTAGAAGTAATGCAGTATCTTAAAAGTTCATTCCAAGAATAAGGGAACTCATTAGTAAGTGGACTGCCTATCTTCGAAAACTTCTCTCAAAATAACTTTGAAATATCTTAACACCTACATTTTAGGGACAAAATATCCATGAAGTTCTGTAGCCTGACCTTCTGCATAGCTAAAAGCCTTTCCGTTTACCTCCGTTATCTCTATTGAATTTAATAACTTGTGTTGTACTTGAACAACTTTTAGAAAGAAAAAAAGCATGTGCCTGAGACACCCAGAACACATTTATAATCTATTACTTCCCTTAGATTAATCACTTTCACTGTTAAGTTTATAAATTGGCCTGCTTTTTATTGTTCTCAGATTTCAATTCCAGCCTAGTAAACATTTTACTATTATGCTTTTCTCCAAGTCAGAAGAGCCATTTAATATCCAGTGTTTCTCTATCATGACTGAAACTAGGTCATTGCTGCCCAGTCTTCTTTTTGAGGAAACTGGGTGAAATTCTGACTTCCAGCAGGGTGACTTTTGTGGGAACTTGATTCATTTTTGAGGGTTCATTTTGCAGTATCTCCACTTGTTCAGCATTCTTTCATAAATAAGGATACTAGGTTTGCGTGCAATATTCTTGCCTAATTCTCAGTGTAATATGGATATTGGATTCCAGGCACTTCCCACAGAAAAATACCGATACATGAAAAAGGACTAGAGCTGTGACCAAGGTGCTGCATTCTACCCTAACAGAACATCTGTAATTTCTTAGTTCACTGGGGTAGTAAATCCAGGGATGAATTTTTCAAAAGCATGAGAACTCCTAAAAGGCTCATTTGCTCAATCTGCTGACAACAGGAAGGTGCAAGTCCAAAACTCTTAATTTCAAATTGCAAAGTAATCTCCAAACTAACTTGCTAATCAGATTCACCTCAAAAAAAAAAAAAAAAAAAAAAAAATCATCAACCAGAAAGACAGCTTAATGTTTCAAGTGCAAAGGGAAATATTTCATTACAAGGTAAACAAAACAAAACATTACCCAGACTCCTGTTACTGCCTTGCGAATCCTTCCTGGAAGAGGTACTGCTAGGCACACTGGAGAATGAATCATATCTCTGGGGGCAAAAACAAAAGTCACTTCGTTCAGAGCAACAGATGCAAAAAGCCAGAGAGATTCTACCATGAGACAAGACATGATGAAAACAAAACAACATGCAATTTCAAATAATTGTCTCATTCCGTACTAATCTCTTGATCTAGCAGCATGGAATTACTACTTTGACACAGAGAGCTAATACAGGAACATATGGCCAGCACAGACTTTTTTTTGCTCACTGATATATATGCAACTTCATCTCTATGTAAAAGAATTATTTGAAAAAAATGCAGTGTTTTTTGCATCAATGGAAAATTCTAGTGTTCCACTTTACAGCTGATGGAGAAATCACAAGATGAAGAACCACAACCTTTTGTCTGTCTTGTCCTGCCTAACAGCCTACTCGGGTTTCTCAACAGCCCCATTGGGCCAAATAGCAGTAGTCAGAGAAGACATGAAGAAAGAGCCTCTTGAAGTTGGTCAAGACATTGAACTTTTCCCTCTAGTCCTTCCAGTGCATAGTACAATGTCCTTCAGTGTTTACTTTGAAAACACAATGCAACAGGAACAGATACACCGAGTAAGCTGAGTTTTCAGTATAACCTAAGTTACAAGGGGAACTCACCTTCATGAATCGATGAGGCGGGCTTCTGAGATCAAACATTGAACGACTTACATCAAATGATCCAGGCAAAGCTGTAGGTCTTAAATCACTAACTAAAAAGACAAAGAGAATAATACAAATCACGTAAGCATCATTGCTAGGGAAAACAAACAAACAAACAATTAAGAAGCTTTTTTTAAATTTAAGTAGACCTATGGTAGAATTGAAACCTAGCTAAATAACATCTAAGGAAGGATGTCAGCAGCTTTCCCCACCTCACTTTCCCAAAATACTCTCCTGAAATGACAAAATGGAGAGAACAAGCAATTAAAATACCTTAATCAATTCCACCTTTGAAATAGTTCAAACCTACTTGGTCACATTGGTAGCAGTGGTAGAACGGGGAGCCTGCCTCAAAGTTATTTCCTCTAGAGAAAGGTTTTTTAGAAGAGACGCTACAAAAAAACAAAAAACCCTTGTCTTTAAATCTAGTCAGCCAGAACCGGGGCTTAGCCTGGTCTCCTTTTTTTAAATTTCTTAATCAATTCCACCTTTGAAATAGTTCAAACCTACTTGGTCACATTGGTAGCAGTGGTAGAACGGGGAGCCTGCCTCAAAGTTATTTCCTCTAGAGAAATGTTTTTTTTAGTAGATGCTTTACCAAAACAGAAAAGCCTTGTCTTTAAATCTAGTCAGCCAGAACCGGGGCTTAGCCTGGTCTCCTTTTTTTAAATTTTTCCACAGTAAAGATGCTAGTGGCAAAAACATGCTGCCTGCTAAACTTGGCCTCATCTCCCTGGCTTTACTGATCACAGTGTCAAAGCACCATACTCTGCACCCTCACTAGATCTCAGACAAAGCAAGTCTTAACTGTAAGATGACACGTACTTGTTATAGCACAAAAGCAAGATCTTTATTTTATAGAAGGGTAGTTTCGTCAGCAGTTGGAGGTGGTCAAGTAGATCTTACCAGTTTTCTTTTGACCTTGAAGCAATACAGAACTAAAGCACATTGTCTATGCATATTATGCAGCAACAGTAGAAAATGAGAGCTGAACTAATGCCACTGTTTCAGGAATCTTTGCTGACTCCAGTAACATTCAAGAGGTTTTTAAAGCCTCCCAACTTCAGAACTGACCCATACTGAAATGAATGAGAGCAGTATGGTTTAACTTCTAGGACTATCTGATGCAATGAATTGCTTTTTGTTGCAATGCTGTGTTACTGTATTTCAGAAGACTTCCATTACAATTCACTGATCATAGCTTAATAGAATTGCATCACTCGTTACTGAAAATTTATTTCCCTTTTATTGCTATCAAAAGAAATAACCAATTATGTGTATTGTGAGATGTGACAATAAAGAATTATTGTTTCTTTTCCCAAGGAAAAAAAAGAGAACAAAAGATGAAGAAAGTTTTGACAACCCATGGGAGGGAAAGGAAAGCAATAACATCATTTAGATAAATTTAATGAAGATCTGTATGTCTGGCGTGAGTTCCAAATTCTCTCTCATGCATGACACAAAAGGGCTGAGTTGTTCACTGAGTCTGGTGTAGAAATAGCATTGTCGTATCATACGAGGCCTAGAAACCTTGTTTGATATAATGGGAGCAAATAAGAGAGACCAGCCCGTTACTTGATTTGAAACTGATTATGGTTATGGAAATTAATTCCCTATTCAGCACTCATGACTTTCACAAACTACTGGGAAATACCTACTCGAGCCTACAGGTTACAAATCACCGAAACACCTTAAAGACAGTATGATCTGCTGTTTCTAGTAAAGCTGGTTAAAAGTTTTCAAAGAACATAGAGGTGGTGAGGGGAAGAGATGGTGCCTTTTTCAAAAAACTTAAATTCTTAATGGAAAAAAATGTCAGTTTTTGCACTGAGAAAGCTGTCTGTAAAATATAAAAGAGGAGAAAAATTTTAACCATAAACATATGTTGTTTACCAATAATAACTAGAATTTTTGAAAAATATTAATCAATTTATTTTTCAGTTTGTTTGTTTTTTGGTTTTTTTGTTTTTTAAGATCAAGAGGAGGGACTTCACATGAAAATTCAAGAATTTCATTCACTTCACACCTTCCAAATAAACACATTCTGTAGTTCTAAGCCCACACAAATGAAAAGTATCATAGCACTTGCTGCAGCAAAACAGGCTTAGAGTTTTGCTTAAATAGTCTATAGATGCCCATGAAGAGAATCATCTAACTTTTGAAACAGCTGTCAAAAAACTGTGGAGGAAGAAGGCATTTTAGAACTGTACTCTAGAAACACTTAAGTGACCTTTCTTGTGTTTAAGCTTACTAAGACAAAACTAGTGAAGTGTTTACTTAGCTTGAAGAAAAATGGAAAAAGAGATGATGAGCTGAAGGGAAGATGTTCAAGACAGTTTTATAAAATCCATTTGGCTCCCACCACAGGTGCTTACAAAGCCTAGCAAAACCATATGTGTTAAAGGCTGCTAAAATTCATGTGTTTTGTTCTCTCAAAAAAAACCCCAAAAACAGAGCAGTCTTTTCATGTAGTCTCTATGGTGATTCAGAATTATTTTTAAAACAGAACACAGACTGAGCCATTTCCCCCAGCTGTAAAACAAGCATGCTATACCATTCTAAATAAAACATCTTTAAAAACGCACGCTGTTGCCAGCTTCTGATTTGATAGAGGTGTGTACATTTCTTCGAGTGTATGAATTTTCTGAATGCGTTTGACTTAGCAATCACTTACAGCAAGCGACACTTAGTCATCTACTTTACTCTGAACAGCATTCATTATAGGATACATACATCAATGAACAGCACAGAGGAAAATTTTTACCAAGGTAGCCAAACCCTTTCTGTCTAAACTTTTACTATCTCACAGCCCTCCCCCGTTCTTAAACACATTTGGGCAATGAGAAGCGGGGACATGTCTGCACCTTCAAAAGCAAACTACAAAAAAGCTGGCATATAGCATCACTTACCATTTTGCACCTGTTTTTATCATCTGCTTCTGAATGTTTTTTGGTGCTTGTTCCTCTCTCCATATATATACACTCCTCAGGCATTCCTCCACTCAACATACTGCCCGACTTCCCTTTTCCGTCTCCCTCAAACACTCCTATTACTGGTAGCTGGAATCTTCAGTACTGCATCCTGTTTTGGATCAGAGGCAGCTACACTAGCTTGCTTTGCCAATCTGTCTACCTTCGTGTAATGCACACAAGCCTTGTTAAGCCCCCAAAAGACAGAAAGTAACAGCGCAGCTGAAAATCAAGCAGAGCTGGCTCCACAGAGCAATTCACCAACCAAGAAGTGTCTGTAGCATACAGACCAGTTTGAGAACTGCTATCATCAAACACGTCTTCTGTAGACTAACGGCTTTTTTCTCTTACCTATAAACCTTGGGAAAGGGAGGAAGACAGAGATGTAAGGGTGCGGTCCTTCTCACCTGATCCATATAATTTCCTATTATCTGATTTTGCTTGGAAGCGCCTAATCAGATCTGGTGAAACCCGATGCTCCAAGTAGAATGGGTTGTACACGTCATAGCGGGGCCATTGGTACACGCCGTGCAGTTCTGCTTTCCGGTCACCAAATGAGGCTCTGGCAGATTCTGTGGAGCACAAGTAAACATCAAATGCAAGAGTTCCAGACATAACACATGCTGCCTGGCTTCATAAGGCAGGCAGAGTGCCTTCAGGGCAAAGGACAAAATATTTCAATATTATCTACTTCAGGAAAAGGAAAAAAACAAAAGAAAAAGTAAAGTAAACACATATACACATCATGTCAGATTTCCACAGTGTGCTAGCAAACACTGGAATTAAATTGGCCATAAAAAGCTATGCATACCCTGTCTTGGAGTTCCACAATAAATGCCTAACTAGTTAAAATACAGAAGGCTCCAAAGACAGACAGCAAGACAGAAATTAACAGGAAAAGTAGGGCCATGTCTACAGAAAACCTCTGACTTATTTGCTACCTATCCCCAGGACATTCCCACTCAGCTAATGGACCCCCAGACCTTCAGGAGGGTATGTATGGAAAGATAATGCAACTTGTGACTGCAGTCTCCTTGTCATCCAATTTCCATAGGAAGTCTGTCAGTGGTAAAATCACTGGCCCAAAATGACTTGAATTGTTGGCTGAGGCACAAGTAGACAGATCTGAGAATGCTTGAATCCCAGCCCTTTACTCAGCCCATTACAGCACAGCTGCCCTATTTTTCTTTCCTTTATTTATAATCATTTCAGAAAAAACATGCATGTCTTGGCCAGCAGAACAGTAAAGAACATTGCTGTAGTGCTTCATTTTGTCTGTCTGGAGCAAAAATAAGCCATATATAACAGTACAGTAGGGAATGGGGATGGCAGAGTGACCTGGACTCTGCCAAGCTCTGATATTTGCTTCCTTCACTTCACCTCCCTGGACTTCAACCTGTCTGTTAAAAAGTTCTTTACCCCATTACAAAGTGCCTTCAATTCTGCAAGTGTCTTGCACCGTAAGAGGCAAACTATTATTGCTGTGAAATCCCTTCCTCCAGGTGTTAGTAGAGTAAGTAAAAAAGAATAACTAAAACAGTGAGATGGAACATGAGAGATTATAAAGCAAGAATTCAAGTATAATGGGCTTGAGCATGACGTAAATTAGGATGAACGCTAGAAATGAGGCCATAAAGAATTGATACACAGCAGATGACGGAAAAGCCAGCGTTCCAGACCAGGAGCACACTCCGTCCTGAAAGCTTACTTCTGTGAGAGCATGAGACACGCTGCAGTGAGTATTGAAGAGAAAGGCTGCCAGAACTTAATTGCTTTCAGAAGGGATGCCAAGAGCTAACACTGAGCATGTCCTGTTTCACTAAAGGGAAATGGTCAGATACACACAGAAAATGGAGTGGAACCGAGAGCAGAACTTGGAATTCTACAGATATTTAACAATGGTCTAAGAAGGAAATAGTCTAAATACATTTTTTGAATATGCTGGTGCTTTGGTTAATGTGAAGAAGGAATGACAGCACACTTCACTGTAGTTAGTAAAGCTCCCTAAAAAGTAAACTTTGCAGTTTTAAACACAACTTTAATGAGGCTTAAAAAGCTGTACTTTAAAAAATAAGTATTTATATTTGGAAAGAGAAATGGAAGTTGCCTACTTGACATAAGAGCCACTTTTAAAATATTTGTTCAAGAATTTGAAATATTTGTTCAAGAGACAATTATGAAGAGTCAGGACATCCTGCCAGAAGACCTACCGGCTTTATAGCCTAAGGGCCTCTCTGTTCACGAGGTCCTTCAGAAATGATGATGAAAGGGGATTATCAGGAGCATGTCCTGCATTTCTGTACCTTGTCCAAGTATGGACTTACAAGAACTAGCTGCTGAAGCAGTAGGGAAGCAGGGAGGCTGAAGGAGATCAGGCTCAGAGATGAGAAGGGCCTCACATGTTCTACCTTCAACTATTAGGTTGCCCGTCTATGTCTGGTGAGGCAGACATCACAAATAAAGCCCACTAAAGAGACTGGGCACAGAATGGCCAGTCTATACCGAAAAGCTCTGCTAGGCTGATTAGCTTGGCTCTGGTGCCAGTGTTACCAGCAGGGGTGGGTGAGGGTGAGGAGGAAGTTTGGCAATAGGCATGCAGGAGGAGAAAAGAAGCAACAGCAAGGACCTGGGGAGAAGAGAGAAGAGTGGGAGTAAAACCACACAAGCACACAAAAAGGTTAGGTAGTACTGCATTAGTTATTATGCAACATGTGGTTGACTTATTTCGGTTATTAAGATTTCCACCCGCAGAAAAGAAATACAGTCGCATGGGACTAAAAGCATATTATCAACTTATCACTGCCTCGAGGCAAAGCAACTCTAGAGAAAACAACCGTTCAGGTATGCCCCAGACCAAAATCTTCCCTTACCTGAATTCTAAGCATCTCCTGGCAGGACCAAGAGCCTAGGAATAGCATATGCCCTGTAACTCATGTTACTGGGCCAGGCTCCTATTCTTTTTAAATGCCACTGTGCCTAAATTTTATGTACATCATTTTGGTAGTCTGAGCATGGGACTAACTGGCAGAGGTTGAAGCGCAACCTCTACATAGTATCATGTGCAACCTTATACCACTGAGATCTGTGACCCCTGGCCTCCCAAAGAGCAGCAAAAAGAGCAAGAAGTAGTAGGGGAAAAAAATTCTGCCATGTAGTAGCACATGCTATTTATTGGCAAAATTTGAAAAGGAAGATGTGTTAGTATGTTAAAACATATTAGTACATTAAACATGAAAGCCAGACCACTCTCCTCCTTTACTTGAGTGATATGGACGCTGGGGATGTGTTAGGTCTTTCCTTGCCTCCAGTAAATTCTTTACTAAAGCTTCTGTTTCCTTTAAGTGTCTCTCATTACTTTGAGTATGAGCACTGGTGTGCAATCCTTCCTTTCACTTTTATTCATGCAACACCACAGAGATTCATAGTGGGATGACATCCTTCACAAAACCTTTCTGGACATCCAGAGAGAAAAGAAACAAGACCAGGCTTCTAGAAAAGTTCTGCAAACATATGTTTTCAGTAGGAATACTTGACAACTTTCAAGGAGTAGCAGAAGCTAAACAACTATTTCAGCAACGCTGTTTATGTTTTACCTTGAATCCCTCCAGCATGTGAGATACTAGGAAGGTTCTTCGGCTGTACATAAGCCAATCTGAATGGAGGGACCACAAATGGTACCTCCTGACCATCCAGGGGCAGTTTAGAAAGCAGATAATCCTCTGAACAGCCAACTTGACGCTTCACTGACACAGAAGACAATGGAGGCTTCTCTACAATAGCTGGTTTGCTTGCGGCTACTGCTTCAGATTCCTGCACCATGGAAACTGCTAAAAATAAAGAGCAAGAAAAACAGACAGTCCACATGTACATTAAGTTTTGAACAGTACTATGAACAGATCTCTTATTTAATAGGATCTGTGCTTGATACATTACTTAACGGCTGCTAGTATTCAGTTTTACCAGTGTTCAGGACTAGCACCTGGAAAAGATATTAATCCTCATGACACCTGTACTGATCCAAACTCTGTTGCCCAAGCTTCTATATTTATAGCTACCTTGTTCTTAAGTGAATTTTTACAAGAGGTACACTTGTATCATAGAAGAGTTCTTCAAACAACTAAGACACCAAAGAAAATCCTAACAGCAAATCCACAGGGACTTAAAAAGTGTTCGCTCTTAGAGTTTGAAAGATGCAAGACCTTTACACAACCTTGGGTAAAAAAGTTGGCTTTTTGGGACAGCATTCCAGGCTGCAAGGAGCAGACTTCAGACAAGTGTTATTTTTCAGTTCCAATTCCAATTCCTAACACTAACAAGCATGTGTTCAATCTCCAAGTGGAGGTACGGAAAGAATTTTGGATGTTGTAAAAGAATTCAAGTTTCTCAGGAGTGATACAGTAATTTTATTAATGGGAAATCTCATCATTAATGAAGCCAGAACAGCAAAACCCTTAGTCGATGTCATTATGTCAGAACTCACGATCTTTTTTTTCTTTTTCTATGCAGAAACACCATTTACAGCAGTTTTTTATACATTCTGTTGCCATTGTTTTCAGTGTTGCAATTTAGAGGAGACCACAATCAAAGATCCAGTGTAGCTATCGAACCTGAAAAACACAATAAAACAAACCACAGTAGATGTGAATAACTGAAATCAAAATGCAATATTTTCAGTTATTTAATACGTGATTGCTTATTGGACACAGTCCCAGGGTCAAAGAGAAAGTTACTTCAGTCATAAAAGGATCAGAGCCATCAGATTTCTCTCACTGAGACAAATTATTTTTTATATAAAAGCATATGGAAAGAGATAATCATTTTAACGTACGGCATCCAAGGACTTTCAGTGACTCACTCAGACAGGTCCCTGTCTTTCAGGAACACTGAAATTCTCTTCATATTTGTGTGTGCCACTGGGCTTTGGAGTTTACTCAGCTTTACAGCTGTTTTGATGTGGTCTTGTCAAGCCATTTGCAAGATGTGTTTTTTATTCCGTTTCCCTTGTTCATGTTTCTCCTATCCTCTTTCACTCATGTACTATTTTCACATCCATCCATACGCGTTTACATTTTTCACTCAACATACTCCATACTTTACATTTGAAAACACTCTTTATGAATGATGCCAAAATTGCCTTCTTTGAGGAACTACTGCTTTCTCATAATTGTATACACATGAAACTGAAGACCTGTTTTATTATATAATTGTCTGCTATGCATACAGAAATAGAGCGCACTGACTTCCAGCAAAATAAGAGGCATGTAATCTACTAAAAATGAGAACAAGTCTATAACAGCTGGTTAACATTAAAAGAACTTTATGACAATACTAACTGGCCTCATTTAAATGTCTTTATTCACATCCTTATGTTTTCTTTTCAGAGGGACACAGACAGCTGTGTTGCCTCCTGTCCAAAACTTTAGCTGTCTAAGTCTAGTCCTTTTACATGTACCTAAACTACACACGGTTCTTTGTAGAACATACCCAAGACATGATTCCAACTCCATGGAGGTTAGAAGACACCAAACAGAACATGAACGTAAGCTGAAGGGATGGGGAAGACAACAAGTAAGAGAAAGGGGGAAAGCACAAAAAGAAGATGACAATTACACAAAAATGGACACCTTTGCTCAGTTATCTCAATTGCAAGAAATTGCTGAAAGCTTCCGTGCTCCAGCACAGAAGCCATTCCCACCTACAGCTTGAACAGTGCCATCATTTTCTTTGTATGTATATTCAAAGACAGCTAGGGAATGACACAAATACTGTGGAAATAACACTAATGTCCCCCAAACTTTTCTCTCATTAAAAGCCCCTCAAAATTCTGATGGATACCAAATGGAGATATTAAGCTATGGACACTTCATCTAACTTAGAAAACATGTGCTTTCTTGTCTTAACGTTATTTATTTCCATGGGTAGGGTGCAACTGGAAGTTATCAATAGATGTATCAATTTGCAAATACTGACCAAACTCAGCATATACTTACTGACCTGCTCTTTTGCACTCTACAGTACCTCAGCACTGCTATTTATGTTTTAACGTGTGGGTTTTGCAGAGTCACTGAGAGCACGTGGCTTCATGAGGAAGCCTTTAATTAATTTGTTATCTTTAAAACACTAGCGTGAAATATAACGAAAGTTTATTATTACAACTACGTAACTGTTCCAGAATTATTCTTAATCATGAGCTATCACAAAGTACCGATTAGAAGGAAATTCTTAAAATATATCCCCATTAGACCTAAACCTAAGTAAACCATTATTCTACTGCAACAAGGACCTAAGGGAATATTTGGTTTAATACAATTTCTTTGAATAATTTTTGCTGGGTTTACCACTAAATGACATTAATTATTTCCTCTAGTTTTGTACTGCTCTTTGTGCTCAATAGACCAAAATGAACAAAATGTAAGTGACCCGAGTATAAAAACCTCAGAAGTAGACTGAATACTGGTACACATTATTCTGGAAAACAGAACACCACTGAAAAGATTACAGCGTAGTCTCTAACCAGACAAGGCAAGGGTGCAATATCCTGCTTCAAAAGGGACACCATTACTCTGCACAGAATCCATCACTCAGTACTTGCCCTGATCTCAAAACTGCCCATGAGTGTAAGTACAGTATAAGATCTGCATCAAAAATCTTCAGAGGCAACACCATTGACTCCAGAACCTGCTCTGCATCTCTACAGAAGTAGAAAACAGACACGGGAATTTCTCATTAAATTCTCCACATTTCTAAGGATCAAATTTTCTCCGCTGCTCCTCCCTTGGAGGCGCACTCACAATAGCTAAGCCTGCTAGCATTCAAAGTTTACTTTAAGGTTCCCTTGCAGTGATTTTTCCTTCCCAGCTGTTATCAGTACACAGTTGGAGTTAATATGCTTTACTCTTGTTCACCATGTTTAAACTGGGCTGAAACAGCTGCTTCGTTTGCTCTAAGCCTTGCAACAATGGATTCTAAGCCTCAGTGGCAGTTTGTGCAGGCAAAACAGTCTTTTATCTCAAAATGTCCAGATTGAGTTTATTCGCTACTGCTGGTGAAGAAACCAAAATGTTAGTAACCACCCTGCTTTCCAGCTACATAAAGTGGAAAAATTAGGTTTTCTGCATCAGAGAAAATTCAGTTCATGGTAGTAATTTCTTTCCCCAGAATTGTTTAGCTGGAACCATTAATGTGAGCAAATAAACAAATGTAAATCGTCTGTCACAAGCAGTTGCCTTTCCATCACGGGGTTGAATGCCTTACCTAGAAAGAAAGGCCTACATACGGGTATTGAGGATATAACAGTAAGGCAATTCTACATCTTTTGTACTTCTATCATTAAAAAAGACGATGTTTTTCACAGTAAGACCAAGTAACCTGTGATAGTCTTTGACCATTATCTTTTTTTCCTCATTTATCAATATGCAAACATTCATACATTTTTTCTATCTGAAGACATATAAAGCAATTCATCACTGCCTATCATACAGAAGAGAGTACACTATTTACAGATTACTGTTTTGTAGGCAAGGTAATATCAGTAGCCAATGCCAAAGTATACAGACCCATAGCTTAGAGTTTCCAATTCAGTTTCAGCTTAAATACAGTATTTTGAAAAGAAAATTCCAAGAGTAAGAGACTACAACACTGTTTACACTTTTTCTTAAGCTTCAAAATGTAATGTTTCAGTGACAAAATTTGTGCCTGTGTTCCTAGACTTACACCACAGCCACATTACAAAAAAATGCCAGTATTTTTCCGGCCTAGCCAGCACGGGTTCCGGCCTAGCCAGCACGGGTTCATGAGAGGCAGGTCCTGCTTGACCAACCTGATCTCCTTCTATGACCAGGTGACCCGCCTAGTGGATGAGGGAAAGGCTGTGGATGTGGTCTACCTGGACTTCAGCAAGGCCTTTGACACTGTCTCCCACA
>NW_008795405.1:10233608-10246040 GCF_000699145.1 Aptenodytes forsteri
ATTTGCTGAGGGACAGATCATCTAGATACAGTGCTCCCTCATTCTGCTTAGAGCACTTTGCTTTGTTCATGAAATCACAACATGGATGGTTTCAATTACTTTTTAAAGTTTTAATTCACTTACTTAAGCTACAGAGAGAAATATATTTGGTTTTTTGTTTTAGTTCAGAAGAGCAATCCTAGCAGTAAAGTAGATGGCCTGGCTCCCAGTTAATTTATTTTCTCGTATCTGTTTTTCCCAAGTTGCCTACGGTTAGTTATACAACTTTCACTGCATGCAAAAGTTTTGTCTTAACCATGTGGGCCAGAGAGAAATTTAGCAGCTTCTGTTGTATATTTTCTTAACTGAAAATGAACAAAAATCTTGTAGAAGATTAAACAAGTATTTCATGATCTTCACAGAAGTTGACATTTCTATCAAAGGTTAAATTTCTCCCACATGCCAGAACCTTTTGCTGGTGTCAGCTACCCAAAAATCCTCAGTATATCATTAAACAGTTGTTAAAAGGTTGTACTAACATGCATTTGTCTGGGAATAAATTTACCAAATAAACCTGAACTGTAGAGACATTTGTTAGGTGCACCATCAAATTCCAAAGAAGTATTGATGTCCCAGCAATTCCATCCATCTTAACAAGTAGTTAGGACTCCTTGACCCTATCTCTGAGTTTTGGGGTCAGTTTTTGTTAGGCAATATGCATACGTCAAAGACATCCTCCATTTTGGAGATATTAGACTGAGAAAATGACAGGAGGAAAAGGAGAATTATCCCTGATTTTCAGACAAAAAACTGAGAGAGAGAGAAATCAAATAACTTGCAGCAGAAGAAGGAACTGAACCCAGATCTTGTCACTCTGTCTCAAATTCTCTCTCTTTCTTGGGGTTTTCCATCAATTTCAGTAAGCTTTTTCATTTCTCTCTTCCCAGTATCAAGCCAAAATAAGATAATCCAATGTAACTCAGCACTAGTCCTTCCACACTAAGGCAGAAGGAGAGCCAAAGTTATTAGAACATCCTGGAAACAACAAAGTCTAAGAACCAACCACAGATATACACAGAGCCTAGAGAATTACAATCACTACTATTTTAATGGGTTTATATGGAGAACATAAATTATCTTAATGATTTCCAGATTTCTCTGATAGAAATTTTGAATGAGCTAAAATCAGATAAACACAGTATCGAAGACTTCGGTTCCAGATGCCTCCAGAATGATTACAAGACAGAGATGTTTGGAGAAGAAAGCAAATATTTTCAACAACTCGTTAAATGAAAAGAACATGACAGAAAACGGATGATCGCAATATTAAATATTAAAAGCTGAAAGCAGTCTGAAAATAAATATCAGGTCTTTGCTGTCTTATGATGAAAGGGTGTGTTTTGCAACAAGTTTGTAGGCTGCTGATGTATTTTTACTGCATTTAGTCACAGCACTGCTCCATAGGAGTTGATCAGGTAACACATTTAAAACTATGCAATAGACACAAAGGTGAAACAGCTGATCTCAAACTGGGAAAGCTGGCTAAACCAGAGGTTTCAAACATTATGAGATTTATTGCCAGCCATAAAAGTATAAAATGCATTCTCAGATCTGCATTCCAGAAATGCATCACGGCAAAATCTCTAGTAGCAGTAAGTCCTCATAAAGCAGGAGGTGTAAAAGAAAATGTCCAGAAACAGGGACGATCAGTTATTATTAAGCATTTGGGACAGATCATAGAATCATAGACTCATTTAGGTTGGAAAAGACCCTTAAGATCATTGAGTCCAACTGTTAAACTAGCACTGCCAAGTCCACCACTAAACCATGTCCCTAAGCACCACATCTACACGTCTTCTAAATACCTCCAGGGATGGTGACCCAACCACTTCCCTGGGCAGCCTGTTCCAATGCTTGATAACACTTTCAGTGGAGAAATTTTTCCTAATATCTAATCTAAACCTCCCCTGGCACAACTTGAGGCACTTTCCTCTTGTCCTATCATGTCCCATCAGATCCTCAAATGACTTAAGTGTCTACAGCTCCAGTAGCCCCAGTGGAGCCACGACACTTTGCAACAGCCGAGGATCTGCCCTGTGGAGAAAGCAAGCTCAAGCTTGCTGGTTCACACCTCAGCCAAACACCACATTTATGCTACCTCTGTGCCTTTCTGCCTTTCAGATCCAGGAGATGCAGTCAATCCCAGTCATATAAATCCTTCAAAGAGCGTAACAATACCACCGCAGGTCTCCAGATGATTAACAAAAACACACACAGCAAAAGCTGCTTCTGCTGCAGGTCAGATGGACTCTCTTTGACGGTGCAGATGCTGCAAAAGGTTTAGCGTCCATGGCCAGCTGTTTTGTAGTTTTGCTTCAGGGGGAGAGCGTCTGGGAGCTGTGCACCGGTCGGAGCACAGCTCTTCATCTGAAGAGGGGTGGCTTGTGACCACTGCATCTCGAAACCAGTCAACACTAGTAAAACAGCTTAAATGGTTTTGAGAAATTTGCCTCCAGGTACTTTGCTACTGTAGCAGCAAGGACAGCACATGCACTCACCTACACACATAGTGCCATGCATGGGCATACACTTGCCAAAGCCATAAAGTCCACTGTTTAAAAAAAAGCCCCAGTTTTTTTTGGGACGGTAGGCAGGTCTGATTTATACCATCCACACAGGGGAGAGAGGCACTTGAAGTGGGTCTGAGCATGTGAAAAGACAGGACACAAGCTTTTGTTCCTATTCATTATAAACCTAGGCAGTAGTAGGTTGTCTGGAGGAAGAGGGGAAAAAAAAAAGGAAACAAAAAATGTCATGCCAACACACACCTACCAGGTGCATGATAAAATGCTCATATCTACGCGTGTTTCAGGACAACCCCACAATAGTGATATCTGCAGTAACTAGTGGGTGTGTGCATACATACAGCTTCCTTCTCTGCTTGTAACCCAGTAGTAGGTGTCTGGAGGAAGAGGGGGAAAAAAAAAAGGAAACAAAAAATGTCATGCCAACACACACCTACCAGGTGCATGATAAAATGCTCATATCTACGCGTGTTTCAGGACAACCCCACAATAGTGATATCTGCAGTAACTAGTGGGTGTGTGCATACATACAGCTTCCTTCTCTGCTTGTAACCGCAACTCAGGGAAAAGCATGAAAGCTCTGGGAGTCTGCACACAGAGATTGTTCCAGTTCTTCTGCCTTTCAAGAAAATGAAGAAAACGCAAGGCTTTCCTTTCTTTTGTGCCTGGAAAGAGAAGGGGATTTCACCCTGAAAGCAGTGGATCACAAAGGAGATGCTGAAATAACACAACAGAAAAAGAGAAGTTGTGAGAAGGCTTTTGAAGGACACAACTAGAAAGGCATTCTTGTGAGAGACATCTTACAAACAGTTCAACAGAAACATAATGAAGAGATGCAAAGCTCTCCCAGTGCAGCAAATAAATGAAGAAAAAGTGTAATTACGTATTTAAAACTGAAAAAAAGACTATGCATCATTAACCTAGTTTAGATGATTGGGCATTTTATGATGGACCGTTGCACAGCTTTCCTTGGGGCAAAGAGCCTAGTAGTGTTGTTTAAGTAGTTACACAATTAAATCTAACAGAAATAGACAGAAAAGTGTCATGTTCCATGACGCAAACAAACCACTAACTGCCTAGGCACAGGAAGCACCTTCCCGCACTGGTAAACGAAGGCACAACAGCCCATCAGGGGAAGCTTTACAGGTTCCTCTCACTGATCCCAGAAACAGGAAACTGAACTGAATGGACCACTGGTCCAAACAGGCATGGTCCTGTCCTGCAAACTCCTCTCATTCACTTACAGTTTGCTAAAGCAGCATCTTACTTTTGGAGATCAGAAGGCCCGTTATGAGCCCTTGTCCCACCCTCCTCAGTTACTGACACTGCTGGTTTTCAAACAGTTACTCCTGCTTTACACTGAACAACTTAAGCAGGAAGACACTTGGGTTTTATTTCAGAAAATATTCCAATAGCTAATTGCCTTCATTGTTAATATTTTAACTCTATTTCCAGTTTAATTTTTTCCCCAGTTTTTATGTCTTTGCTATATTAAGAGTGTTAGTTATCAGTAGTATCTCTTTTCTTCATTCAGATCTTAAAAGATTAGGATCTAACCTTCTCTTATATTTCTCTTCATTAAGCTAAGTAGACCAAAGCAAGCCCTTTAGACAAGTTTAAACCTGTAGGTTTTACACCATTCAAGTCTGTTTTGTATAGTTCTTCTCAAAACATTATCCTGCTTCTCTGACCAGTTTTATGGAGGCTAATACCACAACTGAACTATGTACCTCAGACTCAACAATGTCACAGGATAATCTAAGGTGAGAATATATTTCATTAATGAATACTTGAAAGGGCAAGATTGCTCTCATTCCCACAGCACTGTATTGAGATCCCAAACTGTTACTGGTCCACCGTTGCCTCTGCATCCTGACAATATTCTGAGCACGTGGAGAAGAGGAGGAGGAGGATGGGAGCCTGCAGAGAACATCTCCACAGTCCATGTGGTGACTGCCTTAGTGCTCACGTAAGATATTGTTTGCTGGGCTTTCCTAGAGGTAACAATTGCACGTGAAGTATAAAACCTTTGTAATCAGCAGGAGTGCTCAATACTTCACCGCTATCAGTCAGGATGTGACAATTGTACAAAAATATTACTTACTCAGCTTTAGCAGCCTTCTGAGGCAAAGAAAACCATCTCGGAAGTCAATTCTTAGCTGAGCTGTTGTCATAGCGGTAAAAGCAGAGCTCACTGTGATCCCATGAGCTGCTTTGTATGTTCTCCTGCCAAGTAGGTCTAGCTCTAACTGTCCCAGGGCAGAAGCTTTGCATGGAACAGCCACGTCTTCCTACATGCAGTTGTGAGAGACCATGCTGTGTCCCACTGCAACTTTCCCTTCTCCCTCCAGCTTCTCTGCCCAGATGAAGATGATCTAATATATGTCTCCCTTCATGCAGGCCCTGAGCTGAACCCTACAGAAAGAGCACTTGTGCAATCTAGCTGTGGTCTCCTTCAGCTCAGCAGCTGCTTCTTCCCAGGGCTCCAGACTGGAGGAGGCCAAATGGCCTTCAGCGCATCTGCACACGCAGCCCAGGCACACACCACCAAACGGAGAGTACGTCACAAAGAAGAACTAATTGCTCTTGCCTACTTTCCCGAAGAAGACTAAAGCTGAGCAGGTGTGTGTGCTTGAGCTATTGTGCTAGAGGAACAACTGCCTCTGCTTTCCAGGCACCCCTTGGAGAAAGGGGACAAGCCCTGGCATGGGTACACAATCCAAAGTCATCCTTCTGACACAGCCCCCAGGGACACCCTGACTCTGGCTTAGCATTATAGCCTTGCACCTGCAGCCCTTAAATGCAGACTTAATCCAAGCCTGCCTCAGTATGCAGAAGATTAATAATATTATTTACAAGGGCCAAAAGAACAATTTTCATAAATCTGAGCCAATTTTTCTCATGCAAGATTTATATTTGAATTTAGAAGGGAACATTATAAATCTATCCCATGATAAAGCTCAAAACTTGGGATTTTAATATGCTGAATCCCCTATGCTCTGGGCTGTAAAAGCTGATAGTGTTTCTTCCTAATGCTGCATTAGGCGAGTAATCAATTAATCCAATTAGTGAACTGACAACACTGTTCCTGTGAATTGTAGATAAATTCACTGACTTGGACAAGGATGTACAATATGGTATGTATTGGGGCAGTAAACACAAAAGAATAAATCCATTATGTTGGACTGCAGATCATTTTGGACTCAGATGGAAAACAGCAAAGCAAGAGTTGAAGTCAGGACACCAGAAAAGAAAGAGACTGAAATATCTGTAAAAAGAACTTGGCTTTTGATGAGAACATGGAAAGAATTCAACATAAGATAAGTCCTTCACTCTAAGCGGATTAGGAAAAAATCATGACAATCACTGATGGTTACTTTATAATATAACTTAAAACTTAAGACTTTCTTTATGTATTTTGTGTCAGGTTTTAATCCAATGTTTTTCTCCTTCTGCAGTAATGCCAGGAAGCCACAAAAATAGAACTGTCAGCAGTCCCTCTATAGCCCTGATACCAAAGAGAACTGGAAACATCTGGATGCATTTTTCAACAGGACAGCCAAGAAGAAGGTATTTTAGGCAAGAGCATCTGTCTGTGCAGTGGAGTTCCCTAACACGGCTAAACACGTCTAGCTTTGAAAAGATGGCCCTTGGAAACCAACTCAATGCAACACTGAAAGAGAGCACTGAATGGCACCCAGGACTCCTCAGCCTCTGCCATGACCACAGAGCCACACAGAAAACACATGGATACACATACAATATCCAGACAGCTAAGGAAAAATAGCTCCTTCTGTATATATGAAAAAAGAAGAAAACCCAAGTTTTGCATGGAAAAAATACAGTTTCGTTACTATCAAAACTATTTTAAGGGAATCCTGTTGACCTACAAGAGTCAAGATGGAATATTTCTTCATATATATATACACACACACGTGTACACACATTTACTGCTTTGTTTTAGGTGAAGCAGTTTTTTATTAGTTATTTTACATTAATTATTTAATAGTTATTTTACACAGAATTATTATCCTGTTTCATGATGAAAACAAAAACCTTTAAATTATGGAGTTTCCACAGGGTGAGGATTCCCTGTTCAGCAGTTCTGCTCCACACTGTCAGTCTATAACCAGTTACAGCATTGTGGTGAGAGGAAGGAAATACAGAAGTTGTATAAATGAAGGCTAAAAGACTATGGCTGACTGCAGTACATCTTATATATGAAAACAGATTAAATGAGTGACTTGAGAACAGGAAATGGAAACTGATCTTAATTAATTCAAATCCAAAACAGATTGGGAGTATGGCTCTGCAGGGCACGTGCACTGAGCTCAGGAAGCTGGCTAAAAACACTTTAAAATACAAGTCCAGGCAGATCCCATCTTTGTAAGGTACAACTATTTATTATTTTTTGCTTTAAATCCACCCAGACCAGGGGCCCATAACCACTTTTAAAAGCCCCAGTAGTGCCTCTCAGAGAGCTGTACTGGCTGGAGTAGTTGGCAGCTGCCCAGGCAGATGAGTGGTAACCAGGCACTGCATAAAAGAGGTATTTTTAAAGAATTTTGCATAGACATTGGGAGAAACCAGCAGAAATCAGAATTGTCTCAATTTTATGGGAGCATCTAACATCCCAATTATTATTGGCCAAATGCTGCTACAACTATGGGGCACAGCGGTGGGGCTCCGCACCGTTCTGAGAGGACAGAGGTCCCGAGAGCAGAAGTTGGCAGCATAAACTTGTAATTCCCTTTTCCCCTTAGGACAGATTTGCTTAAAACAAAGTGAACAATAGCTACACCATGAATATATGGAGGTTTTTTTTATCCTGTTGAGTTTAAATCAACACTCTTCATGAGAGATTTTTGACCTGTGATTTCACACATTGGTGAGACTAGATCTGGAAGTACACATACCACTGAACTGAATGAAAGCCAGGATGATTCAGGGAGATGTTCTGTGTTTAATCAAGGTTTCATGGAGGAAACTTTTTAGCTACTCCAGTCACTGCTGAGCAGACAGAGAACCTGAATGGGAGACTGAGAGAGTTCCCCATCTAGAGGCCAACAATCCCATTTTGCAAAAGTAAATTGGAAAAACACCCCAAACAACCCAGAACTAAAAGGTTTTGAATTTTCCTCTACTGCGAAATGAAACTGGTCTTAAGAATGTTGTGTTGTCTCTTAGAAGATCAATACTAAACAACATTTTATGAATCTCTCAGAAACAGGAAACGCAACTTGTTTTTGTACCAGTTCACCACTAACCACAGAAGCACTGCCAGCTCAAGCTACTTTTAAACCTCGTTCTGACTAACCTTCCTCTCTGTATGGCAGGTGCTTTCCTCATCAGAAGAGGTACACACCCAGCGGATTGGATGCCTGAATTTTGTAAAGAGAACCCACCCTTAGACCCCATTTATCTGCCCCCTCCAGCCCCTGCCAAGCCATGGTCAAGGGTTGGGCCATTTTCTGGCTGCGTGAACTACCTGATGCTGTACACACTGGCCCAGCTTCAACAAGCAGGGTGGACAGGGCTACATCCAGCCCCCTCGGCCTGGAGGCATGAGGACTGCGTGGGAGCGAGGTGTTGCATTCCTGCAGGTGGAAGAGACCCTCCCCACAGCTCTGGTGACAAGGCTGTCCCACAAAAGCCAAGCAGCCTTCTAGCTCTCCATGTGTCAGACAAAGCTGAGGCGCTGCACGTGTGCATTAACGTATCCCAAGGACACCCTGCCGATGAGGCCACTGGGGCTCTGGGGCCCAGCACACCACCCTCTGCCTTGCCCCGGGGCCCAGGGGAGCTGGGCAGGGAGTCAGGCACCCGCCTGCCCAGGCTGGAGCACACTGTACAAGTCCACACCCAGGTTCCACACCAAAGCATAGGTGCCAAATTAATTTAAGTGCCTAATAGGTTTTGAGGTCACTGGGTCATGGTCCTTCTAGATTGCTTTCTTGGACTTCAAAGCTGGTTTAACTGCCAAAGCAGCATCTCCAGAACTTGCTCCTCAGGCCAGACCCAAAGCTCATTGCAATGGCCACAAGAACCCCCCAAACACCAAGGGCCTTCGTTTAGGGCCTAATTATCTGTTCTCTCCAGTTTAAGTGTGGCTATTAGATCACTGAAAAACAAAGCTTCAAAACAAAATCACCAGAGTACAATTTACAGGAAAGATAAGCATCAGATTGCTGACATAATTTTTTTTTGGCACTGAATTAATGTATACTTCAGCTGCGATGACAGGCAAACAAACACTTGTACTAAGCTTAAGAGAAGTGCCCTCACTAATTCTGCATGGTTTGATGTATTAACGTGATTAAGAGATATGATGCAACACAGATGAGTTCAAACCAAACCCAGGATTTGAATCTTTTCCCACGAGGCTCCTCAGTTTATGTCCGAAGATTCATCCCGGCCGCAAAAGGCTATCAATGTAATTTTTCTCTGCATAAGCAATCTTTCTGATGGAGCCTGAATAGCATTACTAACCAGAATGACAACATGGCTTAACCCAAACTCAGCCTGTCCTACTTAAAGTCAAAGCCCACTTTGCCTTTCACTTTAAAGAGTCGAGATCTTAGGTTCTCTGCTGACAGAGATTGGGTGTTGTCCTACTTAGATTAGAGAGAGAATATTTACCAGATTTACAGTATCTTGGGAGATAGCAATTCAGAGTAACCAAAGTCATTCTTTTATAAAATTAAACAAGAGTCCAAAGAGGGGAGCAATAGGTCAGGATATGCATCATGCAAAATTCACAATAAATATAATTTTAATCAAGCAAACACGTTCAATAAATGTTTCCACCAAAGTCAAAGGGTACTTCTGGTATAAGCCAAAGCAGGTAGGATTCACAGGAAGACAGTAGGCCTAAGCTAGCCAAAGCCTGGCTTTCTAGTGGAGGCTGCCCTTCTAAGGCAGGTCTTCCAGCTCTGCCCACCACACATGGGGGCTGCGTCCGCCTGTCCTGAACTTGCCTAAAGGTCTGGCTGCTACTGGACAGGGAGTTTGGCTCTCCCTTGCCAACAACCATTCCTGTTGGATCTAGTAAACATGCAGCTGCAGGATGAGTTGGCCCAGCTCACTGATTAGATGCAAAACTAAACCACCAAAATCAACAAACATGTTTTTTTTAAAAAAAAGTAGTTTTCCAACTCACCCTGTGGTTGCCTGCACAAGGTGGGGTCAGAATGCACAGTGGGGAAAATGGGGGGCCAGAGCAGGACTGCCCTTTTCACAGCCAACCCACAACCCTGGGGAATGCATTTAGAGTAACGTACATCTGAAACTAAAACACCTAGAAGTACAATGAACAGAAGCTGAGCAAAAAGCAAATGAGCTGATAGGAAACACAAGTGACAAAACAAGTAAAACGACTGAGCCTAATGATTAGGACAAAGAAAAAGAGACCAGAGTCTGAGCTTTTTCTCCAACATTGTAAATTAAAAGCCTACACACACGACTGACTGAACAATCCTGCCCACATTCACTCTTTCCATAGCATAAGAAGAAGGAGGATTTAATCACCTGGGGATCCATCACCTAAATTAAGTGCAGGGAGGGGCAGTGGAATTGATAGGACTTCTGTGGAGTCCAACGTACCCTTTGGGTGCAGCATTTTTAGTAGGTGTGATTTTTATAAGTTTTGCAAAAATCAAGGGATACTTTAAAAATAAATATATTTTTCTTGAAATTCAGTATTGCTTAACCACATGTATTCTGCAAATATGTTTTTAATATTTAACATACAGCTGGAAAAAGGACTAGAAATCAAACTTCCCCACTCCTGGATTCATGCCCTAGCCACTGAGTTGTAGGATCAGAGCTCACCTAATGAATATTTCTGTATTGAAAGCAAGGCGAAACAATTTCATAAGTAAGGAGTCAGAGACCACCAGCCCAGAACAACATGCAGGTTTATGGCTCTAGCACTCTCTTGAGAAATGAAAGATGCAAATTCAGAACTCAGCTCTTCACATCAGGGTAACAGCTCTAGACAAAGCCTAGAAAGAATAATAAGGAGGGGGAAAAAAAAAAAAGCATGGCAATATACTCCCCTGCATGGTTTTTAATTGGTCCTGATCATCTATATGTAATCTGAAGACACTTGGGCTCTCCAAGAGCGGCTTGCCAAGGAACACCTCACTTCTGGATCCCTGGACAGCTTGGGCACCTAACTAACTAATCAACACTGTCAAAACTACACATCAAGCAGCAGACCTCAATGCATTCAGTGACTATTACTGGGAAAAACCTGAGCCTGAACAGATCAGAGACCGAGGGTTAGGACTGCAAGGATCTAGCTCTGAGGAGCGGATGCCCACAGATGCCCAGGCACTTCACAGTTGTGGCCCAGCATACGTCCCTTGAGATCTAGTTCTCTTCCTGCACAATTACAACAGCACTGACTGGAAGTGTACATTGTAGGAACGGCTGCGATATCGACCTTTCCATTCTTATCTAGAGAAGTGCATCACATGAGACATTGGGCACGTTTCCACATCGAAGGAAAGTTACAAGACCAGCTTAATTTAAGGTGATACTTATTTCAGACTGCTGTTTAATAACCAGAGTGATTTGAAGCACCCAGGAATCCAGCTGTATGGTATGCATTAAAGAAGTACACCGTGGCTTTTGAACGGGACAGTTGGAAACTGCATACAATCACAACTGCTGCTTTAACAGTGCTCTTGGATACAGCAGATTATAACTTCAGTAAATATAATGTATTTTCTGATGCTAATTTCATCCAGTACAGAAGGGAAACTCTGTCTAGCTATACTCACAATTTCCTTCTGAGTTTTGGCTAAACCATATCTCTAATTACCTGAAGTGTTCCCAGAGAAGGTGATCTAATTAGTTATTTCTTGCCTATGACAATGCTTAGATGTTAATTCACACAGAATAGTTTGATTTTACAAGGACATTTTCTTACAGCAATACCAGTTTGAGACTGTTTACAATTTAAAAGTACAATTTAATCTCGGACCTAATTTATATGAAGATTTAATTCTGTAGTAGTTCAGTACAGTTACTATTTTTCTGCCTGCCTCCATTTCTCAAGGTCTGTCACTTGATAGAAAATAATAGTCCCGAGCCAAATCTTGGAAGCGCACTGTCAAATTAACACTCATACAGCCATAAACAAACCAACCCCAGGCACTGAAAGGTCTTCACTCCAAAACCCCCACTGATACTGTAGCGTGGTGGCAAGGCACTACAGATGTGCAGCATCACCTGTAACACAAACTGCCCAATAACACTGCCTTTTGCAATTCACGTTCTGCAAGTTGAATTAATCTGTCAGGTTTTAGCCTACTTCGAAAAAACAGAATTCTGACTTTAAAAACATGCTGTCCCATTCAATATACCTATCAGTATGCATCAGGTGAAATACATCAGGGTTTGTAAAAAAGAGAATTATTTTTTGTTTCTCAGGAGCCTCATATGCACAGCAAGAACAATTTACAAATTGCAAAAGTAGCACTGTATATTCACGTTTAAATACTCTAAGTATCAATGCACAAGGCAGTTATGTTATATTCAATCACATCAGTGATATATACGGAAGAGTCACTTTAGCAAGACAGCCCAACAAAAGCCAACCTTCCCGGCTAGTTTTGTTCCCGTTTACTCTCCCGCACGGCCCATGTAGCGATACTGAGGTGTGCCACGAGTTACAGAGGCTGCTGGAGATCGGCAATCAAATGGTTCTGCTGGAAATACAAAGCCCAACTTTACATTTCCGATGAGCGACTAGACAAGGAAAGCGAACCACCACCTCCGCCATCCGCCGCGGGAGCTCGAGGAGGGCCCGCCCGCAGGGGACATCCGCGCCGCCTCGGTGCGGTACGCCCGGCTCCGGGAT
>NW_008795405.1:10246270-10265125 GCF_000699145.1 Aptenodytes forsteri
GCGGGTCGCGCGCGGCTCCCCTGCCCTGGGGCCGCGCCTTGCCCCGCGCTCCTGCCCGGCCGCTCGCTGCCTCTCCCGCCCAGGCCTCTCCTCCCGCCCGGCAGCTGCCGGCCCCCGCCTGCCCTTCCCAGCCAGGCACTGCCGGGCTCGCCGCCCGCACGGCCCTTCAGGTGTGTTCCGGCAGCGCTTACTCACCGATCCTTATCGCGGAGGGGCAGTTTCCCCGCTGGCATAGGACTCACCCACCTCACCAAAGCTACTCATAGGGGCAGATTTATCTCCAAATAGCTGCCAGTAACTTTTCCTTGTAGCTCGCTGGACCGTTACACTGGCAAAGTCAGTGCCAAAGCTGCCTCTCGCTTTGCTAGAAGCAAAACCAGGCCTATATTTTAGAGAGGAAAAGTGAATTTTTAATTTTTTATACTGTTCTTAGTAAATGGCATGTCCAGCTGGAGTATGGATCCCTGTCAAGTAAGGCTTTACGTAGACACATGAGAGAAAGCCCCTGCCACAGACTGCATAGTCTGTAGGGTAATTTATGGATCTCACACGGTAGAATGGTTCAGAAATTTCCTTGCAGGAAGCAAAAGTTTTGTGAGACTCAAAGTGGCTTCCTGTCCTTCTCCTTCTCCCTCTCCCTCTCCTTCTCCTCTCCTTTTTCTCCTTTCCTTTCCTCTCCTCTCCTTCTCCTCTCCTCGATTCCGGTTTCTGATAAAGAACTAGAAGTGCTAGAATACCCCAGAAGGCAAATATGAGAGAGAAGTGGGGCTGCATTAGTAGGAAAAAGGGAGTATTTCCTCAAGGAAATACTGTTTACACTCTAAGAGCTTTAAAATTTCCAGTCAGTGATGTTTCGCACAGTCGCTCTAATAGCTTTTGAATTGCAGCCTTTGGTGGATTCCCCATCCACCAAGACTGTAGTTTTTCTATGACGATATTTTTTATTTTAAATTTCATAGCACCACGGACCTGCTGCTAACTAAGAATTTCATGCCTGTCATCATGCGGTGTAACACAGCTACTTCGAGCTCTAGAGCCACTGTAAGGGGAGACACTTTGCCAAAAGCACGGACTCATAATATTTGAGCTAACAAAGCATCTCTGTTCATCTCTGCACAGTCGCACAGTACCGGGGTATCACATAGCGGAGCGGCTCTGATTCCTGTTAATGGAGCTCATGAGATTATGTGTGGTCACCAGTAACCTGGTAGGCTTCCAAAATTATCTGAGTCCTCCTGAGGTGCGCATTAAGCACACATTTCAATGCATCTCATGGAATTAATTTATGTGATCAAACAGCTTTTTTTTCACTGTTCATAGAAGTGCGTTGTTTAATTACCGACAAGGCCCCTGTATGCAGCTTGCTGCTATCAGGTTATGTCAGCATTTTCATGCTCGAGGGTTTTTCAGGCTCTTCAGCGACTTCCAGTCCTGCCTGAGTGGCTCTCCAGCTGCTGGAGTCGGCAGTGCAGTAGCAGCCAGCCTTTGGGACTGCAGGTTGCCTCTCCGATGAAGGAAAGGACACTAAAAATGGTATTTTTGACAAGGCAGTTAAAGGAAGAAAACAGTTTGCAAGACTTCTTTCTCAAGGCAAGACTGTCCTCTGTAATTTGAGGGGGCCTCTTCTCACATCCCCGGGGCTCTTTTGATGGTTTGGGACACACCTTCCATTCTGCTTTCAGCTGCTTGAAAATTGGGAAGTTTGTTTCAATAAGCAAAAAATTCAGCTGCACATGGTAAGGGATGTGGCCGACCTGATTTTATATGGAGGGGGAGAACATTAGTGTGCTGTGATTTTTTTAGCTGGGATAGGAAACAAACCTCCCTCCGCCCTTAGAAGATTTTTGTCCCAAACAAATCTAGTCTGAAGATCAGCAGTGAAACCAATTTACCTCTGTTCTTTGCTCCCTAGACCTCTCTGTCAACTGCAAATACCATCTTCCTTCCTTGCCAGCCTCCTGGCAGCATAGAGAATGCCCCATGAGAGTGCTCTGGCACTTGCTAATCTTTCTGTAACTAAACCTTGCTTGAGAAACCTGGTGATGTTTGCATGCCTCACTGACACCTGCTCTCAGCCCCTCTCTCCTCCGTGTCCATCCCACACTGTCATTGCAACCACTCGTCCTCACTAGTTCCTGGTGCTCTGCAGCTGCTCTTGCCTCCTCATGCTGCCTCCACCCAGGGCACCCCCGGTGCTGAGACCAAGCTAATAAATTGGGCTGGTTTTGGCTGGCTGTGCCAAACCACGGCGCTCTCAGCTCCAGAAATGGAGGGCTGAGACACTTGAGCAGCCCTGTGCAGAGCCAACAGAGGAGAATTTATTAGTCTGGGCTATGCTTCACCTCTCATATCCCCCAGCGAGGCCTGTCTCATCTGTTTTGATGAGATCTGCACAGCACACTTTTTCACTTGTTGCTGAGGCTGTTTATGCTATTGGATTACAACTTCCCAGTGTTTTTCTCGGTGAAAGAGGAGTAGCCAGAAGACTGTAGAAAGTAGCTACAAGCAGGAGTGCATATTATCATCTTTGGGCCTCAAACCTTTAGGAAATAGACCTGAAACAATAAAAACCCCATGTATAAATACTGACACAAATGTTCTTGAGTAATTCTTTATATCTGCAAAAACTTTCAAACAGACTAAGACCCTTTTTCTTCACTTTGTGCAAATACTCCGGTGAACAAGGTTTTAAGCAGGAATGCTGATGGAGGCTGCAGCGTTGCATAAATCAAGCCTGAATTCTCCCTCGTGATCCTTTGCATCAGAAACCTGATCCCACCACTTGTGCACGCTTACTGAATCATGCCAACTTCCATGTTAAAAATCAAGTGGTTCAGAGGTTGAGTCATGTTTGCACAGAGCACACTGAAATCTTTCAAGCAAAAAAGTGGAAAACATCATTGCTTAGTAGTTCTTGCCTAGTTTGCAAAAGATTAAATGCAATTAAGCAGTTGATGATTGCAAACAGCTTCCTGGCTTTGCTGAGAATCCTTCAGAGCAAGCAAGCATCTAACACTACTGCTTGTGAAATATTTTCAGTTCAGAAACTAACATGAAGTGATGTACTTATGATCAGAGTTAAAATCCAGTGTATACTGCAGTAGCCAAGTCATGAGCTCAGCTGCCGGGACCTAAAAGCAGGGCGTTATCAGGACAAGTCCAGCACACAGCATAGAACGTCTCACAGACAAACTCCATGTGCAGCCACTAAATTAAGCTTTCTGATGCAGAAGCTTTTTGAGAGAGAAAAAAGGATTTTGCAACTTAGATTTCAGTGAAATAGCGGAGTCCTTTTCAGCTGAAGTCTCTAAGCAGTTAATACACCTTCGTTATAAACAACTTCTGCAGCCAGAGGCTTTTACTACCATTAAAGTTTTTGCAGCAGTAATCTTGATCCCCTGAGGTTTTGCTGGGAGAAACATGAAACTGTTTCCTCATCCTCCCTGTCCTACTCTCAGCTGGAGCCTGGCTTTTTCCATTCCCATCATAACCTTTGGGTTTAGCAGACACCTTCCCTCCTCTGCCACAGAGGCTGGGTGGGGTCCACACACTTCATTATAGAAAGCTGCTATAATTCAGTCTGTAACTATTATTTTTTGTTTTCTCCTTTTTTCAGATGCACGTTTAACGTCATGCTTTCCTGACATAACCCACTGTAATTCTGTCCACCATCTGAGACTGCAGCCAGTTGCCTCCTCCCACAGCGCTGCAGAACAGCAGCTTTATTGCACAATGTCCAGCATCTTTTGAAAATGTTGCTAGGATGCCTAGAGGAGCAATTGCATGGAGATACTTTGCTCTTCAAATTAGACCCTCTCTTTATCTCATTTAGATTTGATGTACTGTGAATTTGAAAAGAGATTTGCTGGCTCGTTATGTCTTGCCTTACACTATAAGGCAGATTTTCTTTGTACACACACACATTATTAATACATTCTGATAGTAAATTCAAGGAGGGCTCATCCTTCATGCACAGAACACTTTGGTCCTGTCTCTCCACAGCCAGTCCCACATCTGTGCGGACTGCAGTAATTGCTTCTGAGCTACATAGCAGTCTCCAACCTCGTAAATGGCTGCCTGCCCCAAACTAGCCCAAGGCAAGGTGAGGTTCCTGGGTGAATAACCACTGAGGCACAGGGGTGCTGTGCTGGGCCTGGGCTGGAGTTTTCAGGCCATCAGTTTCAACCTGGGCTATGGGTGCACATTTATGCAGGAGCTAAAGGTTCCATTTCCTCCTCAGGAGGCATTTCTTGCTTTTGCTACTATCTAGGAATCCAAGATGATGGATCCAGTAAACTCAGGAGGCATTATAAACCTTCATGTACAGTTGACAAAAGGATGAAACAGAGCCAAGGCATACTCCTTCCAGTGTTTTCCAATTGCATCCTTTTCTTGGCTGGCTTCATTAAGAGCCAGCTGCGCTTAATGCCAGCATAGGTTTGGGAGGACATTGCTACAGCTGCTGAAAAAAGGTAATAGGATTAAATGTTATCAGCGTATTGACACCTTCAGATATTTTCTAGAGCTCTTATACCTGCAAGATTGTGGGTAGATGGTACTACCCCAGCTTTAAAGTGAGCATGTTACATGCAAAAATCACTTGGCATATCAAATCTGTCACTTGGATCCAAACAATTCCAGTAGTTTCCTGTTTGATTCGGTGCTTTAAGCCAATATATTTAGTGTTTGCCTGGATCCATACAGTCTGCTGTTTGAAAACTGCATTTTCAGGGTAAAAGGTAAAAGAGAAAGAAGAACCTTATCTGCTGCTGATTTCAGGAGAGATTTGAAATCTAAGATATCTTTGAGTTCGTGTCTACCTTTCAATGCAGTAGTTGGACTCTGTTCAATAACAGGGTTTCAAATTGTTCCCAAACCTTCATTGTTAGGGGAAAAAAAAGAAAAAAAACAGGAAAGACCTGTTTCAGGAAGGGCTGTTGTATCACTGAAAAAGGCCCAGTGGAGCACCTGACTCTGAAATACGCTTATTTATTATAAATAATTTCCATGGCGTCACATTAACAAACATAAAAGGTCATGAACTCCTGTATTTGAAGCAAATGTGTTTGACATCTGGGCTCTGGCAGAAGTTCCTGCTGTGGGATAGATTGTTTGCGCAGAGCTTTATTGAAGAATAATATTAAGAATGAATTACGAAATATTAGTGTAACCTAGTAAGAAATTACTGTATTTTACAAGCCAGAGACATAATAGATCTCACAGAACTATTTTAGTTCATCTGATTCAAAAGCACGTCAAGGAATGATAGCTGTGACGAGCTAACAGTGAAAATCTGTGGGGTTTAAGCACTGCAGTTAGAATGGGTTGAAAAGAGAGGCAAATGCAGGCAACTGCTTAAATGCATGTCTGTATTTTTGTTACGCCCCCGCTCTATGAAGGGAGCAGGGAGGGAATTGGCAGGGAGCCTTGGTAGCTGGGGAAGCCGGGGGCCAGGCCACCCCTACACACACCCAGCCAAGGAGCAGGGCAGCCAGGCAGCTCCAGCCCCAGGCATCAGGCACCTCTGTGGGGCTGGGGACGGTACAGAGATGGGCAGGACACCAGGGCTGTGGGGAGCTGGACACCATCACAGTTTCTCTCTCTCTCCTCTCTTGCCCAGGCCAGTGAAAACCTCACAAGAGCAGCCCTTTCCCGATACCCGAGGGATGCTCCCCGGGCCGTTTGTGAAGCCCGGCCACCCCAGGAGGTGCTCTTCCACCGGGCTGGGATGGTGCCACTTCCTGGGGTGCCTCTGGTGTGTCTCCCCAAACACTGTTCTGGTCCCACTTGCCTGTGACACTGCCCAGAAATGCCTCTTTCAATGTGGAAGAGGTGATGAGAGGCAGCTCTTCAGGTCCTCCCAGTCTCCTTGGGGCCTGGGTACCTGCCTGCCCAAGCAAAAGGCAGAGCAGGCAGCTGACCCAGGGATGGGAGATGTCCAAACGCCTGCCCAGCCCCTTTCCACCTGATTTTTTGGGACCTCAGGGCCAGGTGCTGCTGCCCTGCCCTGTGTTTTCACACCATTGTCTCTCCGGGGTCTGCTCAGGGCCTCCAAGCTGGCCTCTCTCCTGAAAAAAGACACAGGCCTGCCTAAGGACAAGTAGATGTTCCTCTTCCTGGGACGCAGGGGCCAGCCAGGTGTCACCTGCACACAGAGCAAGGGCAACACACAAAAGGTCCTTCCTGAAAGAGACTGAGTCAAGAAACAGGCCCAACTTGTGAAGCACAAAAATAATTTATTGTTTACAGTTGTAAAACTCTTCCCCTCCCCCCCTTCTATTTTCAGGTGAAACCAAACTTCATTTACCTTGCTTAAAGGGAGTGAGGGCAAAAAGCTATCCCAGAAATCACAACACTTTAAAGCCTGCCAGCCCCATGGAAATGAGGGAGCCAGGAAGAACATCCATGGAGGCCAGTGACCGGTCGTCTACAGAAGCTGGAATGCTGTTCCTCCATCTAAAATTGCTTGGTTCAAAACAAGAGCACACACTGACCTTCTAGCTAAAGCTTTGGGCTCATCCCTCAGGGAGAGGCAAGGAGGCAGAAACAGGCCAGTCTGGCTTGGTACTTAAAACCACTTAAGAAATAGCATAACAAGAAACAGAGGTTACCAGCCCACTCTACCCTAATTTAAATGCTTTAATCCAGCTGCAGGGTGTTTGGCCATGATCCCAGACAAACAAACCAATATACAGTCAACCTGCTGCCCACCCTTCCAGCCTTCACTTTGCAGGCCCACTGGCAGCATTGGCTGCTCCTCACCAGTGCACCCAGAATCACTGGGAAGCAAACATGCTGCAGCTACAACCCTTGTTAATATCACTGGAGATTTTAGGGCAGGAAAAAGGATGCACTCTCACCCCAAGGCAGGGGATTATGCATATTGAACTCATGCTTGGTTATATGCATAAATATCTAGAGAGGGGAGAACACGCAGCTCTTCAGAGACCGCTCCGCTGAACAGACTGAAGTGGGTTACCTTCTTGGTACAACTTGATCATATACCCAAGCTGAATGGCGCAGGTGTCACGAACCTGTGTTTTAACAGAAAGTTTAACAACTGCGAACTGCAGGATGTTTATTCTTGACAGTATTTTCTTGACAGATTATTTTCAAAAATCCTGACTCAGCAGTAATAACTGTAGGTGCAAATATTTGTTTGCAGGACATGGTAGCTTTGCCATGTTATTTACCTGTTCTCCCTAAGCCAGAAAGTTTATGTCTGTATGACTAAGGCTGGCCTTCCATGGTGAGCAAATATCTGCTCGCCTCAAGTATTACATTCAGCTGTCGCTATTGCTTTAACTCTTAGCTCCATAAGAACTAGATCATATGGTAGCAAGGAATTCAAGGGTGAAGGGTTAATCATTTCACTGCAGCTCGGGGATTAACTTCACATTAAAAACACGTGCATTTGTATCCAAGTGACATAATGAAAAATGTGGTGGGAGATGGAAGGTGCACTCATTCAAGCAAGCAAGGATTTATTGAACTAGTTCTTCAAGATCCTAGGAAATTTCACTGAACATTTCTCAGCCAAAGCACTGGCTGGTCCCTCAGTTAAACTGATGTGATGATCCCATGACTGACAAGGATTTTCATTAGCAGGCAGATGGAGGCTGTGTTTCGGTACTGGATTTTAGGGGGCCTTGGCAATCATTCTGTAATGGTATGGTGACTGAACTGTGCAAGAGCCCAGGAAAGGAGAAATAACACAGGCTAGAAAGAAAAAAAAAAGGAAATGCAGAAGTGCCATTAAAGATCAGCAATCAGCTGCCATTTGGGACAGTCCTTGCGAACAGTGGCACAGACTATGAACCCTTGTGTTAGTGTGAACGAGCTGAGTTCACACATGCTGTCCTAATGAGTTATTGGTGTGAGAAAATGTTCACCTGTATGAGATGGGGAGCTGCCGTCTGGCTTCCTGGAAAAAACATGTAGGGCTCATTTTTTCCATCGCTGATGTGGCTATGTGCAGGCTGACACAGAGGACTGCTGTTTAACAGCAGTCAGCAGCATCTGCGGGCCCAAGGAGTAACCAGTGCCACCAAAAACAGAGGGGAGGAGAAGGCAGGAGTTCTGGTACACAAAATACAGCCCGTGGGACTTCTCAAGGAAATACGATTCACAGCTCATCCTTAAGGAAGTGCAGCAGGAGGTTAAATCCCTGCAGGATATCCGTTTAACAGCCCAGCCAAGCCCCATCTCTCCAGCAGCACAGTGTCCTTTACCAGCTGGCTGGACAGCACTGACAGAAGAGAAAGTACAACCCCCTTCTCCTGTCCACACTTGTGAGTCAATTCCGGACATACCGTTGCCTTATCCACAGAGCTCTTGCTGAATGGAGAGACCCTTGGCTGGGAGGGTACTGTCAGAGCAGATTGGTCTCGCATTGTGAAAAGAGCAATAAAAGGGGAGGGGATCACACTATTCAGTCCCATGTGAAACCCTGTCTAAGACAAACATGACAGCATGTATAATAAGAATAACCTGAAAAGCAGACTGTAAGCAGCTAGAGAAAGAAGGATGCAGTGGCTCAAGTCTGGAAACCTCAGATTAGGCTCCTTGAGCTGTATGCCAACAGCTAAATCTGAGCAACTTTGTTTCCTAAAGTGTCCATTCTCCACCAAATTGAGCGGAAAGTCCAGCTGTTCGGTGGCTTCACTGGTCAGGCCACTTCTACCAAGGCACCCCGGTGGGGACTGAAGAACAAGTCTTTGATCATGGGTCACAGACCTGCTTTCTTATTTTCTTTGAGCAGTTCTAGAGAGTTGTTTGCTTCTCCTGAAATTTTGCAGCCCAGCGTTCCTGCACTTGGCCTCACCTCTTTCACTTTGCATGTGTGCCTGTTTCAGTGTAATTTTTCTTGAGCGTGTGATTCAGAATTAATGCATTTGCAGTGCAGTGGAGGGAACTGACGTGTCCTCGTGATACTGTAAATGAGCAGCGGCAGTTCCTTTGAGTTCAGAACAGCTATAAAGATCTTTATCGGTTTTCTCAGTGGCCTGTAAATCATCACAAGCCCAGTGAATGGCGTATTACCTACCTCACTTCTGCAGTGAGTTATTTGAGTGATGAGAATGCAAGAGCGCAACTGTGTGACATAAGTTCATTCACTTTCCACAAAGTAAACCAGAGCCAGGCTTGGCTGCCCTCGCGATTTCCTGAAATAAGAACATTCCACCTGCAAAACACAAACCCAACCAACAAACAGCCAAACCCCATTAGGCATGGGTCACTGAGTATGGTGTGGGTGGAAAAGCCTTTCTTGTAGTAAAGTCACAAGCTATATAGTGCAGGTGGGAGTGAGAACTAGCTACTAGTTAATGATTTATGTATGAGGAAACCAGTTCAGTCTAAATTATCTCATATTAACAGTACTTGTTAAGGACGTAAGTTTATTCTGCAGAGCTAAGCAAATTCTGCCCCTAGTCTCATGTTCACTGCACAAACCCCTGCCTTCACTGGTCCATGTTGTGCCTCCCAAGACCCAGGGCAACTGGGAGAGGAGAGTGGCACCGTGTCATGCTGGGAGGAGAGCTCATCTCCTGGGATCCTCCGGGAACTCCTCCAAGGCTGCAGCATGCAGCCTGTACACCCTCCCATACACCCTTCGAACACGTGCCAGGTAAAGCATTGCTGGTGCTTGCGGGAACCGGGCAAGGGAGCCATCCCCACCATCAGAAGTGGGGGGGTTCACTTCCGTGGAGTTGCAGGGGAAAGAAATGCCTCAGATACATCAAGCTCCTGGTACAGATGAAGTAGTATTACATAAAATGTTAATTGGAGCCTTATCATGCATAAACCCAGCAGGAAGAGAAGGTAAAATCCACACATGTACCTCCAAGTATGGGCAAGTTTACAACATAAAAACTGTGAAAGACAATTAGCCTCTTGAGAATTAATTGTATTTTGCTTTGAAGTTTTCTCTGCTATTGTATATATGTTACTAGAGTTTATGACCAATAGATGTACCGGTATCATTGATCCTCATTCAACTTGCTTTCCAGAGGGGTTACATGATTCTGCCATGAATACTTGCAATGATCTTATATGATCACCGCTAAACCAGGCAATGATCAAAATAAACTATAATTCACTTATAATTTTTGTTAGCAATATATTTTTTTATTTTAAAAAAGCTTTAAAATAGTCCCTACTGGCATATTCAATGTAAATTGCTCACAAGTTGTAAAACAATGCAAGAATTAGAAGCTCATTTTCTGCTACAAATGAAGTAATGGTTATAGGTTAAAGGGGCAGGACAAGGGACATTGAAACCATTCATTCTAAATTACAGTATTCCTCTTCTGAAAAGAATGAAGACTACAAAATATAACACGTTTATTAATCTGGACAGCCTGCAAGTAAGAGTTAGGGAAATGACTGTTTAAGCAGAAGCAGAAGTTCTGTGGAGCATCCGTCGAGCTGGGCAGTGAGTCCTTCTCCCTCCACCTGTACTGGCTGCAGGAGCAACTGTTGGTGTAAGGTGGTGCTATATGTGCTATACCTTAAATTGTACTTGTAGGCTTCCGGTGTCCAGTGCTTCTCCTTAGGCGACAGGCTAGCCAGGGCAGCATGATTTTTTTGAAAACTGGTGCTGCATTCAAACACATGAATGCTGCCCTCCTATTTTTATTGAAGTGACTGTTAGCACTTTTCTGTCTTTCAAAGGCCCAAGCAAAGCTAAAATGCTTCGTACAGCAAGAGAGAGACTTGTCTCAGAGATCCTGCACACTGAGAGCATTCCTTAGTACTTTTACATGGTCTTGGTTTGTCCTTCCCTTGCCTCTGGCCATGCCTGCCTCTTCCTTGGCCCATCCGTTAGCCAGCCACTGTCTGTATCCTGGTAAGGATCAACCGTGCTTAATCCTGCCGGTGGGAGACAGGGATGCTGGAGGTCAAGGAGTGAATTCTTCCTTTTCCAGATGTTACGTGGGATGTCTTCATTCCAGAGCTATTTGTAGGCTACGTGGGCACTTATCTTTCTAAGGAGATAATCTCCTTTTTAATATTTTGGGTTTCTGGTTGATTATTTTGTTCATAGCAATGACATCATAACCAAAGCACTGAAGGTTAACTAACGAGCAAGCTCTTTTTTATTAACTTTCTGGTTCAATTGTACTTTTATCCCTCAATAATTCTCTTTTTTCATCTATGGGAATGAATTTACGCTGGTGTGAGCTGAATGCTGTCACTTACACCATCATAACTCACACCAAATCAGACCGGGTAATTCTAAGTGAGCACAACCCTGGGGAATGGCAGAGGGGTATGCTAGAGCTTGCTGCAGGTAGTATGCATGTGGTAGGCAACAGCTTGGTCCTGTCATTTTAAATTTTCCATAGATGTAAAAACACAATGATAAATTTTATACACATTATGAAGTAAATCTCCACCTGACATCATTAAGAAGTCAAGGAAGATATCTGTCTTCCAGCTGAGGACATGTCTCTCTGAGTTTTGTGCCTTCCTCACTGATCTGGGGTTCAGGCTTGGGCTGACAGGTGTTTCTGATCGCTGCAGGAGCCCTGGGATCTCTGTAGAGCAGCTGCTGTTGTTTTGGAAGCAGCCAGGTTTTTTCATCCCCCTCCCCTACCTGAATGGCATCCGATGTCAGAGTCCAAAGGAATATTTTTAAATGATGAACTAGATTCAGGTTTTCTTGGGGATACTGATTTGGGTAACAAATCTGTGTAATCTTGGCAGGCCTTCTGCCTCTTTGTTTGCATTTCACATAATCTACAAAATGAGTTTACTGACCAAAATGTTTCCTAAAAACAGTGATTTCTTATGAATACTGGAATTCATGGAAACATGTCAACGAATGGCTTGAAATACCAGAGGAAATTTTGAAGTGTCAAAGGATATCTCAGGAAATCTTGAAGTACCCAAAGACAGTGCCCACAGAGAAAGAGATACTGCAATCATACTACTGTTTATTTACTGGAAACAATCTTTCAGCTCTACTGTAAAAAATAATACATATCTGTTTACATTTATACCACTGACACTGAGATTCAAGACTTAAAATAAAACTGGGCTAAATCCAGACCTGATGTAAGGTGGTTAGTGATCACTGACTTCAGCATAGTGGTGATCACATTGCATTCTTTCTGACTGGGCCAAATACTCTGTTTGCAACCTGGGAAAACCTCATCCAAGGTGTGAAAAGCCTAAGGATGTATTGCATAAGCATGTCCTTATCAGGCTTCTTAAAAAGCCTTGAGATTATCAAGCCAGTATGATATAGATGCAATTTCAGGAGAACAGTGATTCATGAGGACCTAAAAGAGCATCTATCGCCTTCCAAACTGGGGGGTTGTGGGGTTTTTTTTAATCCTCTTCATGAAGCCAGGCTCTGCCAGCAGGCTGGGCAATCCCTTCAGCCATTCAGACCTAGTATTTTGCTGTAAGGGTGCCTAACGACATTGCAGAGGGAGGGGGGTACAAAAGCAGCAGATGGGCCAATAGCAGTGCCTGCATTTTCAGTGAAACACATGAAGAGCTTTTTGTACAGATGGTGGGTGCAGAGGAACCTGGCAGGGAAATAACGGATCTGCCTTGGCTATGAGAAAAGCAACTGAGGTCAGTCAGAGCCTAGAAGAGACACATAGCCTACAACTGATCTCCGAAAAGCAAAGTGAAACATGTTACGTAGTGCCAGAGGAGAAGTGGAGCTCACTCAGCATGTGCTTGCAGTGCATGACCATAATGAGATCACTTGTCCAGGACAAACTCAAAAGAGAGAATGAGCGACTTCTGGGATGCAGGAGGGAATTGAAAGAGATTGAATCTTTCAGGAATTTTTGTTTGCTGAAGTGTTTTCTAAAGATCCCTTTGCTACCCAGCTACATTCCTCAATTCTTACGTCAAGGTTACTGTATCATTATTCACTTGCTGGTGCAAAAGTGTATCTGCCTTGTACCCAAACTATCCCTCGTGTCACTTCATCAATATTAGTTGAGTTACACAGGGGGATCAGTTTGGCCAATGGAAACCACCAGGGGGATCTCAGAAGTTTGAACTAAGAACTGGAATAGGTGAGATTTCCACCTCTGATGTGCACACTTATAAACATCAGATGCACTCTGCACTGAAACGGGTGAGGAAAGAGGCAGCTGCAGGACCAGAGGCACCCCCGCACAAATACCTCTGGACCATTACACTCCCTACAGCACTGACCCTTCAGCACAGGTCACCTTTCTGGGCAGGCTTTCTGCGGAATCCCCAAAAGTCTAGTTATGACCATCAGCCTCAGTCTTCATGCATGGCACCTACTTTGGGGTTGAGCTATTCAGAATTCATTCAAAGAAACAACCAAATGTGATGGGTGTAAATCACTTGTCTGCACTCATCTCGGATGAGGAAACACAATTTGCTTGTGCTGTGTTATCTTACAACTTTTTGACTTCCAAATGCAGAGCCACACTACCACAACTAGTTTTAGCTTCTGTAAATTCTCCTTGTATACAGATACATGCACAATGCGTTACACACATACAGGGAAGATCCTAAGGGTACTTTTTATCTTTCCATTAAAAAGCAGCAGTCATGCAAATTAACACCAGCTGAGGGTTTTGTCCATCCAGGATAGAGATTTATTTTAACAATAGTCAGGCTTGAATAACGTTAGGGCATACTTTTATTTCTTTTTTTTTTTTTTTAACATCTTTGTGCTATGAAATTTTCATTGGGTTCTAATACAGCTACATGCTACGGAAGATATTCAGTAGCATATTCTGTGAATAAGCTAGACTGGAGAACTTGAATGATTACAAACTGTACTGATTCTATTGTTCTGCTTGCTCTAGACAGAGAAAAATGAATGTGTAAGTTCTGCTGATGCTGATACCATGTTTATGAGACAATGAAAGTTGACTCTTCTAAAAGCTGAGCCAAAAAAAGGTAAATATGAGTACAGGCCCCCAGTGTGAAAAGGAGAAAGCTCTGTGTGAGTGGCCCTGGACACTACACTCAGTGATGGTGGGTGACCAGGTACTCAAAGTAGCTCAGTTATTCTCAACAAAGTTATTGTTGTCAGAGAAGTACAAGTTGAAAAGCGATTCTGTGGGATCCAACAAACTCTTAGGTAAAATAACATTTTGTTGTCTGTGTCAAAAAAAGTCAATCCCCTAAAAATATCTCAAAGTCAAATAAGCCAGATGATAGGACCCATTCAGCTCTACAGCACTGGATCATTCATCTCTTGCCATTCTTCTCCCTCCCGACTAGCATGAATCACTTGATTCATTTATCAGAATAGATTCTGCTTCCCAATCATTGTGATCTGTATCAAAGATTACTGCCATTTCTGCTTTTGTTTACTTTTATTCCAATTATTGCACTGGCAATAGGTGCTATACGAACACATAGTGAGAGGCAATCTTTCTCCCGAGAACCTTCGGTCAAACAGACATGACAGCCGATAGGCAGGAGAGGCAAAGAGCTGTCCCTCCCAGCTTGGCCAGGGAACGGCTCTGCCACCCTGAGCGAAGAGCATGTCAGAGCAGAGCCAGAGGGAAGCCACACATACCCAGACCAGGGTCAGTGCCCTCATCTGGTGCTGGCCAGAATACTGTCTATTAACCACATGGTAAAAGTCTTTGTGTTAGAAAATCCTCGGCAACAGGTTAGAATAAAGAATCATTTTCTGAGCAGACCTGGAATTCTGTCTGCTTTTAGGGAGGCCCAGCCTCAAAGGAGAACATGAATGTATACAGCAGTTGCAAGTTTGCGTTTTTAACTTTCATGCTGTAAAAACCTGACATGCATAGTCCTTTTTTTTATTTGGTGAGAATTGCTGTAATATACGAGCCTGCAATGGTCTATTGGAAACAGACCCCTGACTAGGCAATGGAGAGTTTAGATGTTATAAACTGCTAGTAATTTATTATTTTGAAATTGGCATATATTTTGGCAAAGTTAAAGTTGGCTGGAGTGATAGTGAGTGATGAAAGATGTTATGGCGGTGGATAAGTGCCTGAATTCCTTTGTTTCCAGACTTTTCACTTTTTTTTTAAGGCGCAGAATGTTTATATAGAAAGTGTAATATTGTTTTATGAGTATTTGCTGGACCCTGCTAAAACCAAGCATTCAAGCCTTACTCTTTTAACAAAGTGTTTTGTTATGGAATTCCTCTGGGTTTTGATGTTTCTAAATTAGGGTTAAATCAGGTTGGTATGTGGGGGCCATGGGAGAACAGCCCAGAAGTGAGAAACTGTCTGATGTCTAACAGGGTGCACTTCCTCTCCAGAAGGTGATGTGATGGCAGGAAGAGAGAGGTCTCCTCAATTGGGCATGAAGAAGCCATAACATATGGGCACAAAAGGGGGAAAAGGGGGCTTTTAAGCACTGGGAAAACTTCCAGCATGTTAAGAGTTTAACGTCTTTAATGCAAGACCTTGCCTGCCCCTTGTCTGCTCTCTGGGCCACCAGAGCCTGCTTGTTTCCCACATCTCACTTCCATCATCTGGGACACATGAGCACTTTTAGACCCATGGTTATAAACTAGCATTCCTCCTTCCTGGTCATCTCTATTTTCCCCTCCAAGACTATGGTATACGATGAGCCATGATACACTCAGGAAACACATTCTTGTTTCTAATATTTCTCTGCACATTTCCTCTACATTTATCTCCTCCAAGTCAGCTACTCACAAAACTCATTGGCTTCCTGCCCTCAGCTTGGCCCACTAAACCCTGGAGTCAGGCTTCAGGCTTTTTGTTTTTACAAAAAGGACAGCCTGTGTACAGAGCTCTGAGCCACAGGATCCCAGGATGTTGTAGCAGCACGGAGAAAACTTTAAACCATTAAGAAATGGAAGCTGCTGAAGCACACTCAACTCAGCATTTTGTGGCTGTGAGCCATTGCATCAGGGCTTCCTTCAAGCTGAATACAAGTAAAAAGAGCAGAGTCTCTACTAAAGCTAAGGAAGAACAACTCCAGACTAATTCACAAAGCTTATTAGGAACAAGAAAGTCAATTTTCTGATTGTGTCATGTGGTCTGTGTTGTGATAACTTTCTGAGTCTGTATTCTCCCATTTAATACTCCACTTTAATGAAGACCTCACGTAATGCTTCTACTCTGCTTCAGCCTGCTCGCATTATAATCTTCATAAACTCCTTTTCCCAAGTAGCATTAAGCACTTCCAGTCCTCAAAAAGATGAAGCAAAGGTTATCTTTCCTGCCCTAGTGATGCCGGAGAGCAAATGAGCCAATAAGGAAAAAGCAGGGGGCAGAAGCAAAAGAGCTTGTTTCAGAGAAATTTAAGAACAAGGCATATGAACCCTCATCCCTACTAAAATAAAAGACCAAACTGCCAGTGGCTTCAACAAGGTAAGCATTATACTTCCAAACTCTACAATGATTTTTATTTTTTTTTCAGACTCCTAAACATATATATAGATTTAGCGTAGCACTGTGAGGCCTCCGCTGGAATACTTTTCACAGTTTTGGGCACTGCACTTCAAGAAAGACGTGAACCAACTGGAGAGAATCCAGACGAGAGCAACAAGAATGATCAAAGGTCCAGAAAATGTGATGTATGAGGAAAGACCAAAAGAATTGGGTTTGTTTAGACTAGAGAGAAACAGTCTGAGGGGAGACGTGACAACAGTCTTCAGACATGTTAAAGACTGCTGCAAAGGGGAAGATAAACTGTTCTCTATTTCTACTGGAAGTAGGCTAAAAAGCAATGGATTTAAATTACAATAGCGGAGATTCAGATTAGACTTTAGGAGAAACTTTCTATTGGTTACAGCAGTTATACCTGAGAAGACATTGCCTACGGAAACTGTGGGATCCCATCATTTGAGGTCTGGGTACTGGTATAGTGGTGTCTGCTTTGTGGCAGAGGCATGAACAGTAAGACTGGTCCAAGTACTTTCAGCTTATTTTCCCCAATATTAGGAATGTAGGAGAGAGACTGCACGTGAACAGAACAATTTTTCTGAAGGAATTTGGACGGGTCTGAGCTGAGCAGTCCTTGAACAGGAGATTAGTTGCAGCCTTAATTACAGTTAGTATCACTGCCTTATAACCATTACAAATTGTTTGCAACTACCACACTCAGGAAAACAGGGAAAAATAAAGTTCTGATTCTCATCTGCTCTAAAGTCCCTGGACGCTATTCTAGCAGTGGAGGCCTGTGTCAAAGAGTCTGGGTGTAAATAAGTGTAACACCCTAAACATTGTAAAACATACCAACCAGTGATAGATTTCTATGAACTCTGTTATATAGAAAGATTTAATACAGGAAGGAACCCAAACATGTGACACTTTGTTAGAAAGTAGAAGATTACATACTACAACATGTATTTTTGGAATGAATTTACAATGAATTTTAACTATAAAATAGAATCAAAGAAAAAACAGGTGAAACTAAGACAAATGCAGGGTGAATTGAGACAAAGTGCCTGACTGATAATTCCAGAGATAATTCAGAATGTAAGTTAGCACTTCTGAGATCCCTTGTTTCAATAGGTGGCTTTTTGTTTCTGTTTCTGCTTGTTTGTCTGCTTTCCATTTATAATGAAAAAGAAGGCAAGATTGCAAAAGCCAGCTTTTTCCTCAGTTTCTTTGGTGCTTTTTGCTAAGCAGCCTTGGAGCTACAAAGGTTCACAGTCTTTCAAACATAGACTCATACCCTAGAAGTGTTTACAATGGGAAGAAGAGTCCTTAAAATATATGACCACATACAGAATCATATGGGATCTGCTGACGATACATCTTCAGAAGTCTGCATCCTGGTAGGGACTGTGCATGAAGAGACCTCCCTCCTCAGACAGGCATAGGTCACCGGGTCTGTGGAAATACTGGTTTGGTTTAGAGCTGCTATACGTACTGGCTTCTGAGGAGAGAGTTCTGCAGAGGAGGAACCGTCTCTTTTGTTTTAATGTTTCCAGGGCACAAACTCAAGGTTTAGAAGGAGTACTGTGATACATATATCCTCAGCCGGATGACAGAGCTTCCTCTGAAGTTAATGACGGTGTTAACAGTGATCATTTCCAAGTCCAACTGAATAGTACGGGGCCCCTTCACGGGGCGGGTCATCACCAGAGTAGCACTGATCGGTCCTGTTTGCTGTGCACAAAACAAGAGGAAACAGGTGAGATTTTAAAAAACGGCTCTTGAAAACGATCATCTCAGGTGAGACAACATTATGGCCATGGTCCTTAGGCAGCCAAAATAACACTGTTTTCTGCTGTATTGTTAGATGCTACTGCAATTCACGGCAGAGAGCGCTTCATTTCAGCATTTGGCTCCATTTCAGTGTTTTGTATGAACTATCACCTTCTATAGTTTGTAAAGCTTTTGGGAGCCCTGCACATAAAAGGAGCTATTGAACATAGAAATTTGCTATTGTCCAAATGGAAAAAGATGAAAACATGGATTTAGGGTATGCACAAGCAGCGACACCAATTTTTTTGTGCATAAGATATTATTTTGTTTGATATAAAGAGCACTGTTACTTTGAAGGAGCAAACACCAAGAAGGGGTTATGTTAACAGAGCTTGGCGAACAGATGTTCCTATGTGAACAGGATCAGGGTTTGTTGTATAATTGCATATGTTAACGTTGCAAAACCTTACCCTCTGAAGAGAGCTTTAAATATATGAAGGCACTTCAGAAAAATCTGTCTTTTAGTAAGTGGAAGCAGACCTTTGAAATATCTGGCCAGAACAGTGGATTATGAGCATTTAAAAATCAGAGCTTCTGATGTTAAAACCAAGTGCAATTTGCTTTCCAGCAGAAACACAAAGCGGGACCTGTTTTCCCACGAAATGGAGCGTTTGCATTATCTCTGATCGGAGAAGCCTGACAAAGCCGTGAGGAGGAGCCGGGTGGGCCG
>NW_008795405.1:10265362-10304998 GCF_000699145.1 Aptenodytes forsteri
AGCGCGCTCTCCCTCCCCATCCCCCTCCCCTTCCCCTTCCCCTTCCCCTTCCCCTTCCCTTCCCGCTGCTCTCGCTCTTCCCAATGCAACAAATAGGCACCACCTGCTGGCTACCAACCTGACACGGGAGCAATGCTGCTGCCAGTGGAGGGAAAGGGACAGCCTGTGCAAGTGGAGTGTTTTATGTGACAAACGAATGGGGGGTGTGATAAATAAATAAAAGAAGACTAGCAGGCTTGAGCAACGATGCTGGTCACTGGAGCCTTAGCATCTGGTGGAGCGACCGAGATGAGGGGAAAAGGTCGGTGGGATCAGTAACGACTTTGCAACATGAAAGATCTTGTGACATGTAAATGATCGTTCTTGGACCACTTTGGAATTTTGAAACATTTTCTTTTTTTTAACAGTGAGAATCTGAGGCTCTCGGGAGAAATATGTATTGGAATCTACTGAAATCCATCACGCTACCGGTTTCTGTGGGGCATGGGAACCAACAATAGCTACTGAACATCACTTAACGTGAATATCAAAGCCAGGTTTTGCCTAGGGTTAAAAATCAACCTTCTGAATGCCACCATCCCTGGTGGCTGTGCCTCATTCTGTGCAGACACTTCCCATCACCCCCGTGTCTCAGAGGTGTAGTGAAGATGACTGGGGAACAGAGCTGTCTTCTGAGGAAAATTCAGATTAAAAAAAAAAGTAGTTGTGTTTTCTCTAACAGTTTCTACATATAATATGTGTTCTCAGTGAAAAAAATACATAACAAATGAAAGCAAAGCACCCAGAAAGTCAATTCTTGGGATAAAGGGGGGTTGTTTTGCTTACTTTTTTGGTTTTCAGGTTTTTCAATTTCCAATGAAGAGTTTAATAAAACAAATGAGAAACGTTCACTCTTTCAGTGACAATTATTGATTGCCCGTCAGATGAAAAAAGGTTTGGCACAATAGTTTCTCCTGAGCATGGGAGACCTGAGCTATTCTTAGACATGGGTACAGCCCTGGACTTTCCTGAACCTAATGTCTCATAAAACAAGCGTGTTTGCTTTGGGTAGGTTACCTTCCTGAAAGAGCCAGCAGCTCATGCAGATCAGCACACCGCTCTGCATGTCTGCATGTAAAAATGCCTCATACTGAAGGTTTAAATGATATTCATTAAAAACTGAGTTCTGCTATCAGAAGGATAATCAGCTAATGAGAAGATACTCCGTGTTTTCTCTCAGTGAGTGCCAGACTTACCCGCATGTAGAATTCCCTGCCCTCGTTCCCTGATTTGATTTGGAAGATATAATAGGCTCCGGGGTAGCGAGTTGTTGCTTGCATCTGAAAAATGTCAGAAGGCACAGACCGCCCGGACACCATATCCATCACTCTGTACAAGATGGTGAATGGCTGATCTCTGCAACCGGCGTTTTCAGCTGGACACATGCAGCGGCTAATTGTCAAAGATAGGATTGTCATCAGGGGTTACAAATTGCTGTAATATTTGATTCTTTATATGCAAAAACAGCTGCATAAATAAATAAATAAACAAATAATGTTGTCGACCAGCTAAAAGAATCAATGAAACTTGTAATGAATTTTCTCCCTTTTAGTATTCTCTGTGTTGCTATTCTGACCTACCTATATCCCTGCCTTCTTTTTCCTGTCTTCTAGGCCAAAATATCTTGGCATCCTGGTCTCCTTAGATCACTCGAAAATCTGTACTTTATTTAAAGCAGCTCTGCAGGTGTAGAATACCTGGTACGTGTTTGTTCTGATAGTAATTTAAACTGAGCTGTCCCCAAAATAATGTTAATTGTTGGATCATTTCACTGATGGTGCTACATAAATGTTGTATTCTTTGTTTAACAATCTTTTACATACCATACGAAAACATACAGCGAGACATCCTGGATCAAACCAAAGCTCTAGCATCAAATGCAGAGCCCTAAGGAAGAGCAGGATAGCAAGCCAAGCGTATGACACTTCTACCAACAGACTCCCAATTGTTTGTGACTCAGGAAATTCTTGAAACAAAGTTGTCTTCTGTGTATTCATCAGCCCTTAATGAATTTCTTATCCATCAGCTTGTCCAGCTTCCCCTTACACCGACATGAATGTTTGGCATCCACAGCCCCCTGCGGCCAGGAGCTCCACAGCCCCCTTCACCTCCCTCTGCACTGCCCCTTACTGACTTCGTCTGATGCTACCAGCTCTTCTATTGAAAGGAGAGCAGCCAGTCAACCCCTGATCATCCTCCTCACGCAACTCAGGGTTTCATATTTGACCCTGTTCATGGCTGAAGAGTCCTGACTTAGTTGTTTCTCACAAGGAAGCTATTCCATCCTTTTGATCATCCTCATTGCTCTTTATGAACCTTTGTCCAGTTATATTTCTTTTGAGAGGAGGGGAAGGAACTGCACAGTCTTGAAGATATGGGTACGCAATGGCACGTGCTCTAAGGATATTCTCTACCTATTAACACCTCAAATTCAGATTGTTTTTCTGACCTCTAGTAAGTACTGCAGATCATGGAACTATCTATAATAACCCTCAAATCTCAGTTTGGATGGATTGTGATCAGATCAGTGCTCTTTATTTAATTTGTGCATTTGGGATTGTCTTTTTACTTTACATTCATATACACTGAATTTCATCTGCCATTTTTATTGCACAGTCATTGAGGCTCCTTCTACAACTGTTTTCTGCCCACGCTTTTCTCTACTGTCCTCAGATACTGTTGCACACTTTGCCCATCTCATGGTTTACCCTTTTTCCAAGATTGCTTACAAATATGTTGGACAAAGCAGGTCCAGCTCAGACCTCTGCAGAACTTCACTGTGAAAGTTGACAATTTAATACTATACTCTATTTATTTTTTGTCTTTCAACCTCTTATTCTTCTTTGCCAGGGACTTCTCTCTTACTTATGGCTGCTTAATTTCCATAATAACCTTATGTGAGGTTCCTTTCAGAAGCCTTTGGAAACCCAAACATCAGCCCATGTGCCCTAGCCACATGCTGCTGCTTTCTTCAGAGAACTCCAGTAAATTGTGAGGCAGGATGTCCCTTTATAAAAGCCATGTTGGGGAATTTACTGGAAAAGAGTTGGGTCTTTTTGCCTGTTTTTTCCTATAACCTCCACTACCGACACCAATTTCAGACAGTTCATCTGGCATGTCCCCCATAAAAAGGTTCCTGGCATTACAAACACCCAATTCCTTCCACAGAAAACACAGATGCAAGGAATTCACTTGGCTTTCATACTGACCACTTCTAGACATATGCCACAAATTAAATGCAGTCACATCTAGACACGAGCCAAAGCCACCAAACACAAAGCTCAGAGATCAAGAGTTCTGGTGCAAGCTGATCTGTGAGGACTCTGTAGTTGGGCTCTGGGGAATTTAGATACAGAGGCTTCAGATATTTCAAATTCCAGTTAAAGACTCTACCACCTCTGAAGGTAGGTAAACCCAGAACTGGAAGAACAGAATGTGTCCGCTCCTCAGCTGCCCTTGTTCAGAAAGCAATGTAAAGACGTGAATAAATTATGATGGAAAGAAGCTGATTCCTCATCTCTTGCCTTTCTATAAAATACATGAGGCTACCAAGCAATCCCAAGTAATTGGGTTTAATGCAAACACTATGGATGAAATACTATGGGCTGCAATATATAGAGATCTGTCTGGAGCTGAAATATTTTGAGCCCCAGGCAAATACCTACAAAAATGTAAAAGAAACAGGCAATTTTTAGAGATGTGGGATTTATGTTTTTGCTTGCTCAAATAATTCCAAATTTAGACAGCAACAGTGCTAACAGCCCCATCCAGACATACCCAATTTCTGGACAAGGCAAATCAGTCTGTGGACTTTTCAGCACTTTTAACCTTTAAGCAGAAAGAAACTACTTGTATCCTGCTATAACTATCATCTAATGTTTTAAAGTACTTCCCAGACATAAGCTAGTTAATATTTACAGGAAATACTCATACTAATAAACAGGCTGCATTTGAGCATATATGAAGTCAGTTAGTAACGTAAGTAAACATCTCTTGTTACACTACAAACCTTGCTGTTTTCTCTACTCACTGATAGGTGTTTTTCCAGTCTAACCTCCCACATATCTGGGTATCATATCATATCATATCCCACCTGGTGACCTGGTAAGGAATTGCAATTTATTATTTTTATAAAGCTTACCAATGGTAAATGCAGCAACAGCATCTATGCATAGCTCTCTAGACACACTTCATGGCTCTGTTGTAAAAATGCAGCTCATTTGGTTCACTCTAGATAGGCTTCACAGAGATAGAATTTGCTTTTGTGGCTGTGCGTATGTTACTCACTTCTCATTAATCTGGATATAAGGATCCTCGCATCTTACTGGGTCTAAACATTTATATTCTCCTGGGATATTGAAACACGTTTGCTGCGGAGTGCAGGTGAAGTTTCTGTTTTCACATTCATTGATATCTAAAACGCAAGAAACAAGAGAAAGGCTAAAGCAGGGAAATATGTGCAAGACACCACTCTTACAAACCGGTTTCCATCTTCAGGAGTTGCCCCAAAATTCATAACACTCTTGCACCATGAGAAGTGGCCTTTTGATAACTGGCCCCTCTTTTAAGATCAGTTTTTACTTCATTCATTTCTGCTTATTGGAAATATGCTAAGTGCTGCAAAAATGGAAAAGAAATTGGCTGCTCAAGCTCTCTGACCTTAGAGAATGGGAAAACTAAAGAGAGACATGCAGCAGAGGAGAATATCTGAGGGCTTTCTTGTGTAGCTGTTTCCTAGTCAGTAAAGTCTCACTTACACCAACACACCAGTTCACCTCAGTGGGACTATTCACGTGATGACATTCTTCCCAGAATTACATAATTGGCCCCTGCGAGTATTTCACTGTGCAATGCCAAGACCAAGCATCTCAGTTCTTGAAAACCTCTTTCCAGACACAGGACCTATTTTCTGGTCCCCTTGGGTTTTAATCAGCTCAGGAATGTTCTTACCTTGGCAGCTTCTGCTATCGTCAAGCAAGTTATAGCCCGAAGGACAGATACAGTAGTAAGAACCAGGCCCGTTCACACATTCGTGCTGGCAGAGGAACTCTGAGAAGCTGCATTCGTCCATGTCTGCAGTGGTAAAACAAAGTTCAGTGTCTTTGGCTTTACAGTCAAAAGAGCAGTCGCACAGGCAGGTGGCCATCCAGTCTGTGTGCCCATCACCCCAGCTGGAGGTTGGCACCCTCCAACTCCCTAGAGCTCTGCAGCAACCTGGCAAAATGCTATACAAGTTCTTGGTTAAACATTTTTCTCCTAGGGAAACCAAAGCTGCTGCTGAACACAATGCGTGGCTTTTATTTATTTATTTTTCTTTTTGGATACCTGTCACCAGTTGGCCATGTTTTTAGTTCTGTTTTACGTCAGAGATAGGGCTACTCCAACAACAAAGCTGCAACTGTAATTTGAAAGGAGAGACTTGGCAGTGGTTTTCTTTTCTTTTTTTTTTCTTTTTTCTGGAGAGCAAACTTCCCTTTCCCAGGGCCACATGGGTCCCAGCAGAAGTCCTGCAGCCAGCCCCGGCTGTTTTATGTTTCTTAGCCTCTAGCCAGTTACTTCCAAGGCATTCCAGGAAGACTACAGAGCTCATCCCAGCTTGGGTCAGACCTACTGGAAGGCCCAGCCATCTCCCAGATACCCAAGAAGCTAAGCAGTCCTGGAGAGCAAACTTCCCTTTCCCAGGGCCACATGGGTCCCAGCAGAAGTCCTGCAGCCAGCCCCGGCTGTTTTATGTTTCTTAGCCTCTAGCCAGTTACTTCCAAGGCATTCCAGGAAGACTACAGAGCTCATCCCAGCTTGGGTCAGACCTACTGGAAGGCCCAGCCATCTCCCAGATACCCAAGAAGCTAAGCAGTCTGTCAAATCTCTGACTGAAGGCAGAAATTGTGCTCTTTTCCCCTTGCACTCATGAATTGACCAGTCATTGTGTTCTGCAGAACTGTGCTCAGGCGAGAAAGACAAACTTCAGAGCTGCTCATGGAGGCATGGCTGACTGAGGGGAAAACACATGCAAAGATGCTAGACTGAAGGAAGCTGCAGTTAATCATTTCCTTATTTCCCTGTTCAGAGGAAGAAAGAAACAAAGGCCAGAGCCCCAGCCAGGAACTCCCAAGTTCTTATTCCCAGCTCTGACATGTTGACTCTCCCAGGCAAATCACTTTTACTCTTCGGACTGAATTTCCCTTTCTTCTAAATTGGGCTCAGTCCATTTATCCACTTCTGGTGTTTTGTGCAGATGGATTGGGAAGTATTTGAAGTCCAAATATGTTAAAGTGGCTTTATGGCTGCAACCACATTATCAAAAGGGAGATGAAAGGAACTCTACACGTACATAGTCCTGTTATTGTGTGACTTGACCCAGAGAGTCCGCTGAAAAAACACCTTCCTGACAAAACATGGACCGAGGGCTGGCTCCATAAAGGGACCGAGATATCACCCACCCCCTCGAGGTGTCCTAGCCCAGACCTCCAGCACATCGGATTCATATGATCTGTGCTCAGCTGCTGTTAAGTGCTGGAGGGACTTAAAGCCCCGAGGGTCCTACATTTCTGCTGCTGAGCCCACACAGGACAGACACACCTTTGCTGTTCCTAAACACTTCTGGCATTCTGCTGACTATCTGCAGAGGACAAGATGGTAGGCATTTCAGAGCACATCTAATGCACATGCAAGACCTCTGTGAATAGAAAATAATGCCGAAGTTGGGAAAGCCAGGTTGAAATCTCTGCCTCTCTCCTTGAATTGGGCAGGGATGCCTCCCATCTTCAAGGTAAGCTGGCTGCTAGGCCATGGGCTAATCCAGTGGCTGTTGAAGTACATCTGGATCCTGGATGTCTCATAGGAGCGTCCTCCTAACCAGGCATTCCCTTTGTGAGCCTCAGAGATGTCTAGTGATTGCTTGTGAAGTGAAAGAAGCTCATCCAGAGAAATTTGACCTGCTTTGACAAGCATTTTCTTGCACAGAATTGTCAAGAAAAGGTTTTCTGCCCTAAATCTGGGTAGTGGAAAGTCCCTTTTGCTGGCTTAACTCTCAGACATGAATGAGGCTCAAGCATCACCTTTTCTGTCACCATTTTGTACTGGCAATGTTTATGTGGCATTGCGTTGAACTTAACTGGTTCAGGCCCCCAACTAGCTCAGGAGCACATAAAAAGGTGCAGAAGTCTAACTTAGAAGCAGAAACTCCATTAAAAAGCAGAAAACTTGAGTTAGGTCTTGCAGCTCTAAATGTTAAATGACCCTTTAGAGATTTAAGTCTTTGTTCTTTCCCTTATAATAAGGAGGTTTACATGGAAGAACAGCTTTGGAAACACTAATCTATACACATACTGCATATCACATGTCTTCTCTCTCACAAACAGCATGTTACATCTGTTTACTGTAAATTAAAAAACAAGTATTTTCCAATGCATTTTTCCTTCCAAGAAATATTGGCGGGATTCTCTAATTTTATCAGGCTGTGGGAACATTAAGCACAGAAATAAGTTTTGCCTTCAATTAAAATAAAGCAATAAAATAAAAACAAAAACAAGAGAGGAAAAAGTACAGTGACATAAGCACAGTTTCTTCTGCTATGTGCTGAACTGATTAGCAATAGCTGTACTAAGAAACCATATATTGCTTCTGAAGTGTAGCCAGAGCCAGACAGGGGAAACTGGGGAAGGTGTCAGGCAGAAGTGTGCAGTCATAACAGCAAGAGGAATACAGGCATTCATCAGACAAATGGAAAAGTGCTTTATATATACTATTTCTTTAATCATGGAAGAATGTTCTAGGGCTATCCCTACTTTACTTGCTCTAATAAAGCTTCCTGTTCAGCATTACAAAGTGTTTTCTTATGTTTTGCTGTTATCTTGGAGCTTTTTGGTGTTTAGCTTATTTCCTTAAAACCACTTGCAGCCCCCCTCCATTGTGCTTTTCTGGGTATTTGCTGTGTGCTTTAACTGGAAAGAAGATCATATGAGTTGCAGCTATCCTGCTGCTAATCATGGACCAAGGCAAAAAACTTTTTAAAAAGCATGTACAAAACAATACATTGGAAAAAGAAACCTTAATAGAATTAAAGAAACCAAAACAATAAATAACTAAAGACAGTTACCACTGCAGTTAACTCCATCAGCTTCCAGTTCATAGCCAGGTTCACAGCGGCAGAGAAAAGAGCCGTAGGTATTGACGCAGGTCTGAGTGCAAGGGTTTTCGCTTGTACATTCATTCACATCTATGGGAAACCAATGCCCAATGCATCAGTGACTTTTCCCCAAACTCTATTTTCAATTCATTACTGTAAAGCATTTCAAAGAGATTAGCTGTGCAGTCAGAATGATTTGTTCTGAAAAAATATAACCAAGTCAGTATTGTTTATTGGGATTCAGGCTGATGCCTGGAAATAGCATGTTGGAAACACAACATGCGTGGAAATGAAGCATTCTGGAATGTCTTCGATCAAAAAAATAACATGGAAGATGGGGATGAAATATTTGTTACAAATGCTTCTGTCCTTATCCTGCAATTTTAAAACCATTGAACTGATTTTGTCATAACAGACCTGAGACAAAATGCAGCAGGATATTCCTGAGGAAGATAATGCAATGAGGAACGGTCCTCATGGAAACCTAGGGCTAAGACAAAACCAATTTTTTTTTTTCCTTTTAGGACATTAGCAGCTTCTGGACATCATTAGCACAGACCATTTCCTGCAGCATGTGGAAAGATGCTCCCCGCTTAGCTAGGGAGAGGCTTTATGAAGAGGTTGTGTTGACTATGATTGAGGTAGCACATCACAGTGAAAGGGGGTCCAATGCTCAGGACCCTAGTCTGGAACTTGGGAGACTCAGATCTAATTTATTGATCTGACAGAGTTTTCCTGTCTCAGGTGGGTCACACAGCCTCAGATTTTAAAAGTAAATTCAGTGCCTAAACTCTTGGTAATTTCAGTGAATTGAGTAACTCTATATTTTAGGGGGCTTGGGCCTCTGTGCATATTCCTCCTGATACACTCATGTTGCAGCTGTACCCCTCCGAGGTACTACAGAAATATCTCAGGCTGGCAAGGCTATGAACATTTTCAAAAGCAGTGTTGGGAAGGTTACTTGTATTCTAAAAACTAAACAAGTTTTAAGGGTGTTGCTGGGTTGGGACCAAAGATTTCAGTCGTGGTTTACCATACACAGTACCTTGGCATGATCTTCCATCCTCATTAAGGGTAAAGCCTGGGTTGCACGTACAGGAGTAGGAACCGGGCACATTGGCACACAGCTGCTGGCAGTAGCCGTAGCGACATTCATCTATATCTATAGACGGGAAAGACAAGAAGTAGAGTGGTCTGCATTTTCACATGCAGGTACAAAGCCGCAAACACACTGTGTCAATGGTACCAATAACACGAAGTAACCCCGCGTGCTGGTTACGGATATAACAGCCAAACTTTCAGGTGTTGAGACCCAGAGTTATAGTTAAAATACATCTCTACCCAAAAGAATGTAGTAATGTGTTTTTATCCACAGCTGACATCTATCAGTACGTCCTATGAACTGATTGTCATTGCTGTAATCTTCAGCTTAATGTGATGTCATCAGGAAGCCCACAGTCAGTCCCTTTAAGCAGCTACCTCGAAGCATACCCGATAGCTGGCACAGCCTGTCAGCACAAGCGCAGCCAACGTTGTAGCAAAGTTTTGTCAGAATCAAGATAGAAACCTTTTTTACCTCCATGTATACCAAAGCTACTCTCTAGAAAAGCAATCAGTATTTGTTACTAAATACTTCTTTTTTTAGAGAGGATATTCTTTAAAGACTTTTTTTCCGAATGGTCACATTCACATTTTGGATGAATTTTCAACTGACAAGTTATAGACTCTAAAATGTAAACAGTAAATTTAATGCCAAAATATCAGTTTGGGCTGAATTGCAGCATTAGCCATACATGCAACTGACTGTTACAAGCACAAGAAAATGCTGTAAGATACATATGATGGTAAGTGCTAGAAGAATTTTGCCCCTGGACTAAGAACTGGAGTGAAACACCTGGAGTAGTTGTCCTTTCCAAGGCTTTACATTTCCTTTGGTATCAACTGGCTTTTGATTTATGGAGACTTTTTTAATGGCTACTCTCAAAGCTTTGAAGTTAAGTTTGTGCAGTAGAAAACCAAGTGTATTATCTCCAGTCAGGTTGCCAGAAGGAGCAAAGCAGGAAGGCACAGATTTTGGTGAAATGCCCCCCACCGCAGGTTCCAATGCACGTGAAAATCAAAATGACAGTACTCTCCCTATGGTTCACACATATACATATACATCTGCATGAATTCCAGCAGTTCGTTATTTGTTAGCTAAATTGGCTGCTTCCTGTTTTAGTGTTAGATATTAAGAATGTGTTGGGAAACTGAATTCTTGAACTACTTGAACATTTACATGATGTGGTAATACCATAAAAACAACAATGTTGTGAATCTGTTGTACAAGTAGCTACATCCTGCAATTCAAGTTTATTTTTTTGGCCTCATTGAGGCAGTTTTGCCGTAGAAAGTCTCAGGAAACCATGCTGAAAATGTCAAAAGTCTTGGAAATACTCTCTCTGTGTAAAATAACAAGGACGCTGACACTCAGTTTTACCCTTACTAGCTTTTATTTCCCACTGCATTCTAAATAGCAAGATAACCTAAAGGCCAGGGTCAGCTACGGTATGTACACCAGCAGTAGGCTTGGCCCAAATCCTGCAAAAACTGACATGGGTTTTAAGTAAATTAATACCTCGTTTCACTGACACAATGCATTATTTAAATACATGCTTTGGCTTTTGCAGGACTGTTATCTCAAGAGTGCTACATTTTGAGTATAAGGACTTTTACAGGGCTTCTTGTGGGTGGGTCGTGTGGATACTGCTGTACTGGCTCCTCCTGTATAAACTTTACTGGGATAATTACAACAGATAGAAGTGTAGCTTTTTGTAACTGCGGTTTACTAACAGTGCACCAAAAAAGCCTGTCTCTGAAACCCAGCCCAGCCCTCTGATTACAGTAAATGGTCTTTTACTGCTTTATGCCAGCAAAAATCACTTCTCCAAGGCCAGTGGAAAGTATGGAAAACTCAGAATTTTTTGACACTTAGGGAAAAATATAGCAACTCTAAACACAATTTGCTTTTAGCTCTTTGCATTGCCTTGTAATAATCCACCCCATGATTACTTAAAATGGGCAACACTGGGATGTTATTGCCTATTTTAAATAGCATAAGCAGATATTCAAATCAATTCAGCAATGCAGCCATTTCAGTTCTCTGGTATATCCATCAAGCAGTAAAGTACTTTAGATCCATGTCCAAATCCTTGTGCTGCACACAACCCTTTCGTTTGGGCTGTAACTGGGAGAAGTAAATGGGTAACAAAACAGGTGATGCAGAGCAGAATCCCCCACCCTGCCCTCCCTCATCCCCACCCCATCACGTACGCCTGTACAACCCCTGGCACAAGTTTCTTTTCCCAAGAGAAGAGGAATTATCAGAGATTAAAGAGCAGGGGGCTTGGACGCTTCGTATCCCAGGGGAACTACAAGACAGTGATTCCCCAAAGCGGCTATGGCTGCACAGACCCCAGCTTGGATGAGGCTCAGCTCTGTCCCTGCCAGGTGAGTTACACAGCAGCTGTTTGCAGTAGTTAGGAAAGCAGCCGTGAGTCAGTCCTTCACTGGAATTGGTACTTGGGAGGAGAAAGTTGGAAAATAACTGGAGAGGCTCCAGGGATGAATGGGCAGGGAAAGCCCGTTCTCCTTCCAGCGGAGGTGTTGTGACAGGACGGTCCAGCTCCGCAGAGCTGGCAGGCAAACAGCCTGCGCTGAGGGGAAAAAAATAATAAAAAGCAAACTTAAAAAAAAAAAGTTGTATCCTATCTCCCAGGTCCTATCTGTATACCTAAAATTAACATCTACTTCATCATCCCGTGGGCATGTCTAGTGAGGGGAATGGGCTGGAGGAGAGGGGAGCTGGGAGGTTTTCCCGTGCTGTTTGTTGAGGGATGTTTTTTTCAACAGGGCTGAGCTAAAAGGATGAACAGGACATTGCTGCAAGGCAAATAATGAAATCGAAATAAAACTGCTTGGAAGCTACCGAAACGGCACCCAGTTCAGAGGTAATTTTTTTCTCACCCCCAAGCAAAACGGTTCGTTGAATCTAGGGATTTACTGGCCTGTTTCTTGGTGTCAAATACTGATCCCTTCAGATGCAGACTCTCACGGTGCGGAAAGGACAGGTCTGTTTGGGAATAAATCTTTTTGTATACATGCTTGTGACTGATCTTATGTGAAAGGGAATCCTTCAGACTGGAAATATGAAAATCCCACGTTACATGGAGGCTAGTCATATGGCATTTGCATCTACATTTTTGTTCCACAGGGGAGTCTCTCTGCCAAGCATACCATTGGCACTTACAAAGATGACAGACAGTTTCCACGTAGCCGAAGGTTTAACCGTGTACTTGACAAAGATGCTCAGTGCCATTATTTCAACTGTTCACAGGTACGCATACACAGATGCTCAAATACCGCATGAGGTTTTTACCTAAACACTGGCCTTCTAACAGCCAGTAGCCTTCAGTGCAGGAACAGGTATAGCCCCCCTCAGTATTTATGCAGATCTGGGTGGGGTTACACTGGTGAGAATCTGAAGCGCATTCATCCACATCTGCAACACAGAAATACAGCAAGAACATATTAGAAATAGCAACAACAAAAGATTATTCACACTGTACAGGGACTTGTGTGTACACCAGCTCCGTGCGACGAACCGAAGTATGGTGGAGTAGAGAGAATGACCATAACCTGAAGTCAAATTCATAATAATAAATGTCTGAGGGCAGTGAGAACTGAGGGTGCTCATCAAACCTCTCCCTTTTGCAGATGACCCAGTGTTTCTCAGAGCTCCTCAAGAAAGGGATCGCATTACCTCGAGCTTTTTATTACTTCCACATTTGCTTTGTCACTGAACTGGGATTTCCATGCTACAGGGTACTGTTCAGCCCTAGGGAAAGGCTGCTGAAAGGGCTATATAACCCCACTGCGGAGTAAGAGATGAACGAGATGTTCGAGAGATGTACAAACACAACTCAGACATATAAAAAAAATTACTTCCTACCCCCACCAACACAGATTATCTCACTGTAATTTTTCTGACAGAAGGTTCAACCAAAATCAACCTTCACCTGACAAAAAATTGTATACTTCCCTGGAATCAATTTCCTGACAATAAAACTCTTTTCCTTTTTTTTTTTTTTTTACTATCCTTACTGTTTTTAATGTATTTGGTTTTTTATTACAACCCCTTAGGGTGGTTTTGTTGTGGGCGTTTTTTTTGTTTTTTGGTTTGGGGTTTTTTTTTGTTGCAAAGGAGGTGAATAGCATTCCTACATTTATATAAGCCAGGACCCTGGAACCTAACTGATTAAAAATGCCTTTCAGTGTCAGAAGTTCAGTTTGAATCCCTCCTTGCTCAATCTCTTCCGTGATGTTTCTGGCATTGGTTTTGCCTCTAGATGTCAGAAATTGAAGTATCAAAAGATAAATGGTGTCATTTTTTCAGCCAACTCAGATTTCTATGTTTTATTTATTGATACCTAAACTATTTTTTATTCCAGCATACTGTGCACTGGCCTTTGCTGAAGTACTATGTCATCCAAGCAATGCTACTCCCTTGATCCCCCCCCCAATTCTTATTAACCCAGACTTTGCTGGGTCGTGACTGAAAGTATCTCACAAATGCACTGGGCTGGAGCAGGCAGCAGAGGGCAGGAATTGCATCTCAGTATCTGCCCCTGAGGCACCTAGCACAGTCAGTCAGCTGTAAAATCCCAGCAGTCATGAAATAACTGATCCAATCTACCACACCAACATACCTAACATGTTCGGATATATGAATAAATACATACATATTATATATATGGAAAGAGTCTAGAATTCTTATCTTGCCAGCATCTGTACCAGAGCAATTTATGGTGAGTCAAAGCTGGTAAGATAACAAGAGTGGCACAATTAGAGGTAATTAACTCTGTTGGAAATCAGTTCCCACGTATTTATTGGCCAGATGAAGGTTGGCAAAATGGTGGGGAAGTGGGAAAGGGGTAAGATAACAAGTCTAGACTATATAGGTACAGAGATATGTTGTTCAGTTCAGCTATTGCTTCTGCGATTGGGCTAAAAATTCTGGATTCTCCCTTCATACGGCGTATCACACATAATTGGTAGTAGTTGAACACAGATTTTATCTAACCATAAATTTAGTAAGAATGACATTAATGTTTTCTAAATGAAAAATCTTTCTATTTGTCATGTTTGCTTATTGTTTTAGGAGTGGGACCTTGGGATCTGGCCAATTCTGCTGTTTCTAGCCTACCCCAAGCTGAAAAAGGAGATTCTCATTTTCCATGCTCCCAGCTTCCAGTAATATTACTAGGTGAAGCACAGTGGAGACAAAATGAGGGTCAGGGTCTTACCACCACATATGGTAGCAATGCTGTTTGAAGACTATAGATCCTCCACTCTTCTGTGGTGCATCTTTCTTGCAGGGGTACAACATGCATCGTTCACCAAAAGCAACAGGTGGCTACAGGATCGGTTTTGTTCCCGAGTCATCTTTGTAGCAGTTGCATAAGCAGCAGTACAATCACTCCAGAAAAGTAAGACATCAATCGTCTCTTCTTTGCTATCTACCAAGCAGATTTCTTTGCTTACTCCCAGTCTTCAGCTTTTGTGGTGGTATTGGAGACATATTTCCATTTGAATGCAGAATTTTTTACAATGGAGGCTACCTGTGGAGTTTCTGCTGTCCCTAGAAAACCTGATCAACCTGAAGTTGTCTATGCAGAACACCTTGACTCCCCGCATTTTACACTGAATAATACCTCACTGACTTCATTAATGAAGTTTTATGCAACCAACAAGTATAAACAGCTTTACTGGTAGAATCAAATCTTTTTGCTTGGGCCTGAGCAAAGAACACACCCAGTTATATATTACATATCTCTGGCTTTCTCTAAGATTGCCCCTTACCATGATGCGCCATTAAACTCTGACAGACCCAGACAGTGCAATCAAATCAATTATTTTTGGCAAGCAGCCTTCTCAGTTCAAACAGGTAGTATAACCCCAGCCTGTCTGCCATGGGTTATTTACATTACATGGTTTCACTAGGTGAAAGCTGATACTTGCTCACTGAGAAAGAAGTCGGTGCAACAATTGGCTAACCATTAGGTATCCTCGTGAAGAATAACAGAGCTGGGAGACAGAGGGTGCCTTGCCCAGCCCATTTACACAGTGTGCATACAGTGAGAACTGGTGTGGTTGATAAAGTCAAAATTAGACATTTGACAGGGAAAGAAAAAAAAAACCCCAGCAATTATTTCCACTGGGGAGAAAGCCAGCCATAAAACATTGAGAGATTGCCTATAATGGATTCACTAGACTGAGGTGCCAGCATAGAAACTATATCAAAACACTCCCAGGGCATTTTTGGTTGAGTGGAAAATTGCAAGTGGAAACAGCCTGACAGCTAGTCAATAATGTGTAAATCATTTCTTATTCTGGTTGCACAGCTTATTTCTGTCCCGTTCAAACATAAATCTTAGGTGTGTTCATGCCCTGGCAATATCACTTCAAAGCTCATTTGTACCACCTCTGCCCTTCTGATGGGTCATACGCAATACTAGAGTAAAACTGTGATGCTAAATATACATGATACTAAATTGTCAATAGTTTTGTAGGTTCAAAGCAGATAAGACAAATTCAGAGAATAAAAAATTGTAAGGACTACTCAATACAAGGATAGCACATGTGGCTTAGAAGTCCCTGAGATGCAGTTTTCTGGAGCCTGGAAGAGTGCCTCTGACCCAGCATAACTTGTATTGCAGTCTTCACCATGGAAAGAAATACAGCAATAAGTTGTCTGAGCCCCAAAGTAAAGTCTAATCAGCTGGAGAGCGGAAGAGTTACTAAAGTGAAGCAAGCTAGCAAGAAACCCTAGAAACACCGTTGCCCCCTATTCACGGTGTTAATAGATTGTGATATTTGATGATTTTGGCATCAGTACCATGAAAGCATCAGATGGTGTCACCCATCACTGATATCCAAGGATGGTTTTCATTATAGTGAACCTGCTTTTAGTACCTTTCATCGCCAAAACCCTTAGAAAACATTACTTGCATCCCAAGAGCAAGTCTAGGTTTTACCAATAGCTAGTGTTATTGAATACCTCTTCTGTGATTTTGGCTAGATTACTCAGTACGTGGCTACAAGAATTGCCATGAGGTGAACTAGGAAGCAAATATAAATTAGGTCTGTCCTCAGTGAAAACAGACTAAGGTACCTGGTAGTTACTGTGCAGGACAAGGAACTGGCACCAGTGACCACGCTGTAACTCATGTGCTGAGAACTTACCTTGTGGGAACTCATCCTTGCTCTTCATCTTCCACTGCCCTGCTTCCGATTTGAAAAATGGGGATAACAAAATCTCTGTCATAGTCCAGCCTTCCTCACTGTTTAGCATCTAAAACTATTCAGGGCAGGGCCTGTCCTCTTATATACAGAGCCAGTTCACAATTAGTCCATTTTTATTTGAAGCCTTCCAATCCTAATACAAATCAAACTGTACTACGAAACCCTGCAATGTCCCACTTGGTGATAAATATCAGTGCGCCTGGATTTTAACCAGAAAATTCAAGACTAAGGAATTAAAGGACTAGCCTGTGACCACTCAACAAGACAGAAGCAAGAACAGGTCACAGATGTTTCTGACTTGTAGTCCTTCAGATAGCCCAATACAGCCTGCCCCTATTATATGAACACTTAAAGATGTGTCTTTTTCAGAAATTTTGCGCAGCCTCTACATTGGCTAATGAGATCTAAAGTAAAAGATTAACCATCATTCTGAAAGCACTATGTTCTGCTAGGAGACCTCAGAGGCATCAAAGGCTCTTTCAGCTAAACTCTATGCTACTCACTATGTTACTGTTCTACTCTAATGGTGCATTGAACCTCAGTTTCCAGTAGTTACTGAAACAGAGAGAGAACTAGTGACACAGTCCATGGCAAATTGAAAGAGTTATCTAGCTACCACACCTCTTCGTACCCTTACAGACAGGACTGCGACTGTTGCTGTGAAATTACATAGGAAAACAAGAGGATGTTAAAGATCGTCATACCTAATCATTTTGAGTAAGTCCGAATTTTCCCAAGTGACTAGTGAGTCTGGGTGACTCCTTAGAAGTTCCTGATTTTAAGAGAGCAGCTGTTCGGCACTTAAAATCAGAATGGATCCCTGTTCAAAACTTCTCTTGCCAAGAAGTGCTTGGCCAACGCTGGCCCTGAATGTCTCGGCTCTTGATTATGCTGCTGTGTCCTACCAAATTAGCAGTCATCTGTATTCTTTCATCCATCCTTCCAGTTGTTCTGTTCACATTACTGCTCCCACAGCTAGTTCCAAGGGTAGAAGTTCAGGCAGAAGTCCAGACTGAAATTAAAATTTGACCTGAAGTGGGAATGATTTACTTTGTTACTTCCCAACCGAATACTGAGAGCAACCACACGGCCCATCCAGACCACTGCTCTCTGTCTCCTAAGAAATACCACCTAGAATGAACACAGAGCCTCATGGCTCGAAGCCATGAGTTTTTAAAGATCTTTGGTTTACTGACTACATGAGAGAATAGGTAGTCAGCATCGCCATATACATTGTCAGGAAGCCCTTGCTGCAAGAGCCTGAGCCCAAATACTCCAAAACTAACCACATCCCTCTCTCTTAGCTCAGTGTGTCTACCTTAAAAATTTATGGCTGTGGTGGTTTGGTCTAGCAGCCCTGGGGTGTGATGTTCTGTTTACTTGACATTTTGACAGAGGTGAGGTGGCTGGGGAAATGGGGTTTCATCTGGGGATTGGAAGGGTGGAGAAAGTGCTTTTTTATATTTCTGGCTGACTGGTTGCCTTTTGTGGGATGTGATGTGCTGACGCTTTGTTTTTATTGGTACAGATTGTGTTTTTAATGGATGGCGGGATGCCTGGTGACTGGATAGATATAATTTACAATGTCAAAATAAATAAATGAACTAATTGTGCTTAACATGCAAATTACTGGCTTTGTGTTTTATTATCTGTAAAAGCTAGCAGTAGTCTTCATAGATTCTTTAGAATTTAGCTACATCATAGAATAATGAATTAAATTTTTAATTCATTGCCCATAAATTAAAAAAAAAAGAAATAATTTAAAAGCCATGCATACAAAAAAAGGGGCAGCATATTAATATAGTCAGAAAGAAAACCTAGATGTCAAACTGCAGCACAACACCACATCTCACCAGGGAGGCTAATTCTTATCAGAAGACGTAGTGATCTCTTACACTGACTCATGTCCACAGAGAATGCAGGACTGAGGCCACTCTCATTTGTATCAATAATATCACAAGAAATCACAGCATAAAAAGAAAAACAATACTCTAATCCATTGAATTAAGACCAGACATATTCAATACTGCTCAAATGAAAGAGGCTAAAACTAGGAGACCAGAAATCTCAAGAGAGAATCATAAATGTGGAATCATGCTGCGTCTACAGGATCCTGAGGATATGGTTTTGGTCCACTATTTTCCACATTTGGAATAAAATGCAGAGGATCACAAGCTGGCAGAGTTACAAACTAAAAAGTGAACAGAACTCTTATATAAAAGTAATTTGCTAGGTATGGTGGGCGCATCTGAAAGTGCATTTCAAGGCAGACAAATGCAAGGTCATATATCAAGAGTAAAAAATGTTGGTCATGAAAATAACTCTGGGGTCATTAAATTTAATCACTTGAACATGAACTTTTCCTGACATAGTGCTGCTGAAAGGACAAGCATAAACATGAGAACACTGAGTAGACACAGGAAATTGTTCTTACCGCTGTATACTGCATTAGTAAAATAATTACTGAAATACGTTTCTGGTGTCAACACTTCAAAAAGTGATATTGCAAAGAGATCAGGAAATCTCCAAAGAGTAATTCCAAGTCACAAAACTTTGTCTCAGAGCAAGATAATGCTCCATTTAATAATCTATTTAAGAAAAGGTTCAAGGTATATTTGCCTGTGATCTGTAAAGATCTTCATGGAAACAAAGTTTTTAGCTGGAGATGGTCACTAAAGCTAGCAAAAGACAATGGGATGAAATTAAGTGTTTAGAAGACAAATTCAAAATAAAAATAAGGCACAAACTTTAGTAGTGCTACTGATTAACCATCTGAAAAACATTCTAAAGCACATGGTAGATGTTCCCTTAGTTTAGGGCCTTATACCTGAACAGTATTTCTTCTTTGAAATTTGCTGTAGCAAAAAACTATGTGCTTGAAACACCAATTGCTGGGTAAGGTTCTATGGCCTGTGTCAGAAAAAATACAGATTATGTGGTCAAAGTGGTGTCTTAAAGCCTTCCTCGAATGATTTAACATCATTCAACATTTAGTTATTTTTATCTATATCCATATCCATCACACCTGAGATTTTCTGCTTACCTTACATCTTTTTTCATTTCCTAGGCCGTTAGGAGATCTATCTTGGCAAGTGAAACTGCTGAAAATGGGGATAGGAGTTTGTAAAGTTCTTCCAAGTGATTTCTCCTTTGCAAAGATTTAAATGTATGCATGTGCAATTTTTCATTTTTTTGTTTGTACTTTTATCAATAAATTTAATTTTTAGTGGGAGATATTGTACCTCTAATGTTTGTAGTAACTGCAGAAAAAATATGGAAAATTTAGAAAATGTTGATAACATTGTTATGCTGGAAGATGTTGAGTCATCAGCCTAAAGATGTTGGGCATGCCAACCATCACACCTGAATTTTCTGCTTACCTTACATCTTTTTTCATTTCCTAGGCCGTTAGGAGATCTATCTTGGCAAGTGAAACTGCTGAAAATGGGGATAGGAGTTTGTAAAGTTCTTCCAAGTGATTTCTCCTTTGCAAAGATTTAAATGTATGCATGTGCAATTTTTCATTTTTTTGTTTGTACTTTTATCAATAAATTTAATTTTTAGTGGGAGATATTGTACCTCTAATGTTTGTAGTAACTGCAGAAAAAATACGGAAAATTTAGAAAATGTTGATAACATTGTTATGCTGGAAGATGTTGAGTCATCAGCCTAAAGATGTTGGGCATGCCAACCACCTCCCTTTCAGGACACATAGAATGATTGCATCTTTATGAAGCATGAAGCAAGATAAAGAGGAAGAATCCAAGTTATTACCACAGACAATCTGTTGAATCAAAGACCCCAGAGAGGACTAAACTGCAGGTTAGGGGAAGTGGACATGCAGGAAGCAGGAGATTGTTTGGCAAGCTAAGTGACTTTAAGAGGTGGAAAGCCAGGGGAGAAAGCCCACAGACAAGAGGAGAAAGAGCAGAGGTGCTTAGGAACTCGAAGCCCCTGCCCACTGGAAGGTGAGGTTCAAAAACTCTAAGCAAAGACACTGTTTACCTTTCTTCTGCTCAGAAAAACAGGACTTTGTGCATAAACAGGACTTTATGCATTAAAGAATACAGAAGGAAACAAAGTCCTTAAGATCAGCTCATCAGTTCAGAGACAATATCGGAGTCCTTCAGGAAAAGACTTTCTTGACAAAAAGCTACTTTTAAAAGAAAAAAAAGTTAAATAAATATATTGATGAGTTTCATTTTGGTATTTATGAGCATGTGGTTACATACCACATGACAGAGTAAATGCATGTGGAAAGCTTACCAAAGAAGCTCCACCCCAAGGAGATGATTTGCACCTGCCACTACAGGAACAAGGGATACTACTGCCTTGTTAAGTCCATCCACTGGTGTTGAAAGTGGTGGGATCCGTGACTACACTTATCCCTCCACAGGCATGGTCCATGCTCAGGGTGCTGTGACCATTCCACTCCCTCCGTGACAGCTTCTTTCCCTGCTGGCTGGCAAGGTGATAACGCCCCTAGCAGAGAGCTATCATGGAAGGACGTGGACTTACCATCTCTGAGCTAGAACCACATTCTTGGAAACTTTGGCGATTAGAAGAGAAACTTTGCTTGGACTCTGTATTCAAGAGGGAAGCCAATGTGGACAGCAGATTTCCAAGATGATATGCTCTTGGCAATGTGCGCTGTTTCACAGATGGACTGTTACATTTTGTTCTATTTGGAACATATTTAGCATGCATGACTTCCTTTCTTAAGTAATGAATTCTGATAATCATGCCACAAATTTCTGTGGGTCACAGTAGTAGCTATGGCTATGTTTCCTTCTTTTGATCAACCATTGACAAAAGTGGGTATGTTTTTGCCATCATGATTATTTGAGAGCCATTAGCACCACGGGGTTCAACATAGTAAGGCTGAAGATTAATTTGACAGTTGTGAGACACAGGTCTTGCAGATCGAAAAAAGTTTGCCATGGAAAGTCTTCTTCCCCCTTCTACTAGGAGGTGTGGGTGATTTTGGGGCCCTACTTCTTTGTTTTATTCTGTCTGTATTTTAGTCCCGCTGTGGTACCATCACAACCCCGGGAGCTCACCCTGCTCTCGAGGTACAAGGTTCTTGCAGAGAGGCTTAAGGCTGCGAGCTTGTTCCAGAATCTCTGTCTGCTCAAACACTGAAGCTCTTTCAGTCATTTATAACCCTCGGGGCTCCATTTTAAAATAATACAAAGATTGGATGCCTATTTTTTATAGGAATAATTGCAGGCCAGGACTAAACATCCGAGCTCAGTAACATGGGTGTCAGTTCCAAGATTACTTGGAACAGAGCACTTTCCCCAAACTTCTCCTCCACTCCTTATTTGGACACTGAGAAATAATTTCCTCAGTAGTAGATTTTTACTCAGTGAAATCACATGTTTTCTCAAAACTTTTTTTTCTCAAGATAATTACATTTGATAAGAAAAGGGGAGAAATAACAATGCCACATTCCTAAAGTGCAGTCTGAAGCCAAATTCAAACTGCTGCTGTGTGGGGTCAGTGTTTTTTTCCAAGGACGACTGACCCTGCTGAGCTTGGACACAATCCAAGATCAACTCCCTAAACACCTGTTTAATTGCATATTTCAGTGTCTGAGGACTGGCCGTTGATTCCTGAATTCATTTTCTATCTGCATCCCATATGCATTATTATGTTATTGGTTGATTGCTAAACAAGGATTAAAGTGTTTCTTCACATAGATGGTCAGCCTGGAAGTGGATACTAAATAGTGTGAGGCATGAATCTGTAATGCTGCTCCTTCGGCCTGGTATGAAAATTGCTCAACATGTGTCACAGGTTCTAGATCTCCTGCCAGCTATCTAAGCCTTTCCTTAGCTAGCACACTTTTAACATTACTCAAAGGTGATAAACAACAGCTAAACTGTCAAAGGACTTTGCTCTCTGACCACAGTTCTAGTCCTGCTTTTGTGATTGAGATTTATAGGACAGCCATGCAGGTAAGTGCATAGCAAGGGGACAAAAGGGGCAGCAGCCTCTTCCCCTTCTGCTCAGAACAGACCCGTGCATGGTTCATACACTTGGCATCACCTGCATGACCACGGCTCCTCACTCCCACCAATTACCAGGCTTCCCTGTTGGTACAAGATCATACCCAGTTGTGTGGACTATTTCCCGTGTCCCATGAGAGCTTTTGCACAAATGCACAGTCTGCATGTTAATTCTGGGATCAGAAATGAGACAAACTACTGATTTCAATTAAGGGCTTTGCTTAAACATGGAAACTCCATGGACTGGAGTATAACTGACTCTCTGGATTCATGATTTCCTGTTGCAGATTCCGCACAACTTATGAAATCCATGGTCAGTGCATGCGATTTGGGAATCTTAGTTATTTCCCCGCTGCACTTATACTATTCCAAGTAGCAGCAGAGGAGTGACCCAGGTACCCTGCTGGAGTGGGGTAGAGATGTGTTAGCATCCCACTGATGACACTGAACCTGCTGAATTAGGAGGTACCAAGCAGTTGCTGCTCAACATGATTTCATCTTTATCAGCAGGAAACATATTTTTCAGCTGAATAAATGGAGCATTACTGTTGTACTACCCATTTCTCAAAATTACCTATTTTGTATGATCATATGCTACACTGAGATCTGCTGGTAGGGTGGTGAGAGGAGCCAGTGAGCACTTACTGAGAATACTCCCAGCTGCTGGGAGGTTATGCAAGTGACACTTTCTATTGCAGTGGAAACGAAAAAGATGTGCAATCAGAGCCAGGAAATGCACACTAAGAAATTAAAACATACTTCTAGCAAAAGGTCCTTACAGTCCTCCCTTTGCTGCATGATATGAAATAGTCTCATGCAAGAACTTCTAGAGAAGGCTTATGAAATTTCACAGAAGAGGAGTAGAACCGTTAACACTGAAAAAGTGCATTTTCTATGGCTGAACTGTATATTTTCTCTGCAATTCTATGGGATAGTTTAAAAAAACCCTGTAAGAAGTTTATTAAGAAGAATATATTAAAAATATAGGAGTTTAAAGAACTATTTATAAAGCTTTTAAACATGTCTGTGAAATCTTATTGGCTTCTCCTCCAACAAATTCTTTCAAAGACTTTTCTGTTCGGGTACAGAGCATGAGAGAACTAAAAGAAGAGAACTGCTATTCCCACTTTTGCTCCCTGGGGAGCTTTGAGAAATCACTAGCACAAATAGTCCAGCCAGCTGTTTTAGCCAATTGGTGGTCAGTTTACATTTCCTCTAATAAGTGAACTTCTTGACCGTACATTTTAACTGAGTCATTAAGAGCTCCTTTTCCAAGTGTTTTGGCAGGCTAAAGAGGTCTGAGACTGTGAATAGACCACAATAACTAGTAAAGAGGAGAACAGCCCTACTTTTAATACAGCAGAAGAAATTGATCCAAATGGATCCAGAAATCAAAGCTGCAATGAAAACAAAGGGATGCAAATATCCACCTGCAGGATATAACGGAAACTTTTATTGGAAGGGTTGCTTCTTCCATTAAAATGCAGCCACTTCGGACGTGCGACAAAAGCTTTAACCATTGCTCAAGCACGTTGTGCAAACATCTGTGGGAGTGAAGTATTGGAGAAAATACTGAAAATACAAGAGAGATTCTAGGTGAGCGATATGTCCATACCCCTAGAGAGAATTCAGTATGGATGCTCTAGTCACTCTCACAGGACACCTTGAAATCTTTAATATACATGAAAAAAGAGGACCCCATGCATGTATATAAACAAGGGATCTCCATTATGGGGAACTGGAATAGTAATATGAGGTTCATCACTAACTAATCTCTCACAAAGCTTCAGCAATCACCACCAGCATCTTATTCAGGAATGGACTGGATTCAAAGCTGCTTGGCTTGAGCATGCAAAGAGGCTCCAGCCGGAGGTGGCATGGCTGTAGATTGCCTCATGTCACTTGAACTGCATGAGTCAAACACACATGCAATGGAGACTACAGTGCTTTGTCTTCCTCCAGGAATCTAAGTCCTTATTCCCTGAACCTAGCTGATAAAACAGGGAAAAGAGCCTGACTGCACCAACAGTGCAGAACATGTGTCTGGACAGTGGGGCAGTTTTATATTTGCTTTAGAGGCTCTGTAGAGCTGACCAGTTATACATGACTCAACACTCACATCACTAGTCCGCCCAGGCACAGCCACAAGCTTTGCAGGCAGCAGGAGTTAGAAGTCCTTCTTAGGAAGGGAGAGCTTCGGATCTCTGCCCATGGCAGCAACCCTTGCCAGCTGCTCTAGGAGCTGTCGTGATTGACTACGAAGAGAGTGTTATGCTTGGCACTAAGGGCATTGGGGAGCTTATCAGGGGAGAAAATTGTTTTTCATATTTCATCTGAGTTTCAAATCTGTCCATGTGTCAGCATGCTTTATAACAATCTCCAAAGCGCCACAAAGCCACAGTAATTCTTGTATAAATGTTAGGACCTTTTGGGCTCTTTTGTAAGCAAAGAATGGGTAGTGGACAAAAGCCAGTGGACAAGAAAAATCTTTGAGAATTATCCTCTGCAAATACTGGCTTCCAGGCTCAGACAGCTGCGTCCTCATTACTGTTAATAGCAAAGAGCTATGCATGTTGGGCAACGTTCCCCTTTGACTGTATACATAGCAAGCCATCTATTTATTTATTTCTGTGGTGGTGATCATTGGAAAATGCCTATAATCCCTGCTCAAATAACTGGCTTTAACTCAGATTTGGCATTCACTGTTTTATAATGATTGAGCCACATTTGCTTGCAATGTTCCAAAAATTGCCGCCAGCCAACTGGGTTGCAAACCTTCCTAGATAAATGAAAACTGTGTGGATATGGGAGGTTTACTTTGTTCCAATTAGTGTGTGATGTGGATGTCTACTGGCAATTCTCCTGCTCTCCTTACTCTCAGTTCATGGCTCCCTGGAAAAAGAGGTTTTTAATCTCAAAGGGCTTTTTCCCTTTCTCTCTCTCTCTCTCTCTCTCTGTTTTAAAACTCATTCAATTACCTTTAATGCATAAATTAAGACAGAAACTTTCAAGATTTGTGAAATCTTGAGATAACAAGCCCTCAAAGCAGATGTGCTGAGCCTTTAAAGGCAGAAAGGTGTGTTTCGTTTAGCCCCAAGAACTGCCAGTTTTGAGCAGGACCACAACAGGTTCTGGATGGCTGTGAAACTCACAGGCAGGACAAGATGTGAGGCTGAAACTGCAGCAAAGAAAATTTCTAATAAAAGTTACCTAACGCTTGCAGGAGTCCTGGCCCCCGCCTGTCAATCAATAAATAAGGGCAGATCATTTTCCCCTGTACTGATCCTGGTGTAAAACAGATGTGTTGATCTGGATGGTCTTGACTGAATTTGCACTCGGTGAAACTCAAGATTCACTTCACTGAAAAGCTGAGAATAAAATCCTTCACTTCTGATTATTGCTTCTACTTCGCTATATCAGCTTCCATCCAAAGATCTTACAGCACTTTAAAATCAATGCTCAAACTCAAAGCCTATGTGACAAAGAGAATATCACTTTCATTTTATGGGAGTCTTAGATAAATTAAAGGCTAGAACCAGTATCAGACACAGGGTCCTGCACTTCAGGCACTGCAGTCTCAGAACCATTGCGCAAGGCATGTTGGAGTTGACCTCTGGAAGTCATCTGGTCCAAGCCTCCACTCAAAGCAAGGGCAATTCAGTCAGGTTGCTCAGGGCCTTCTCCAGCTGAGGTTTGAATTTCTTCAAGGATACAATCTTTAGCCACAAACTTTATGAGCCTCTGTTCCAGTGTTTGATGACCTTCACAGTGATAGCATTTCTCCTTTTATCTAATAAGAATTTCCTATGTTGCAACTTTTGCCCATTCCTGTCCATGTGCACCTCTGAGATAAATCTGGCTTCATCTTCTTCGCGCACTCACATTAGACAGTTGAAGACAGCAAGCAATACAATTCCCTCACCAGCCTCATCTTCTTAAGGCAGAGTAAACCCACTTCTCTCAACCTTTCCTTGTATGTTATGGGCTCCCACCCTCTAACCACCATGGTGGTCCTTTGCTGGATACCCTTCAGTATGCCCATGTCTTTCTTATACCAGGGAACCAGTATGGTTGGGAGAACTGGGTGCCTGTGAAGGCAACAGGAATCCACTGCACACTGAGCTCTCTCCTGGAGGTAGCTAAGAGAAAATACTTAGAATGCTTGTATATACAGATTAGTTGTAAACCTTGTTATCAGTGTGGTTCATCACAGCAGCAATATTTTGTGAATCTGCTTAATTTACTAGAAACTGTTGAGGTGGGAGAACTATTTCATTGGATGCTGTACAAACACAGCTAGAACCAGGACTGCCCTACTCACACATACAGATCTGCACATTTTTGTCCCCAAAACTTCAAGGTAAGTCTACCTTCTCTGCACCAGAATTCAGAAATTGCCGACTAGCACTAAAGGCTGAACATGTGGCCAGTCATATCACCAATGTCACAGGCAGTCCCACCAGCTCTCACAGTACCCATGAAAGCTCAGAAAGACATGTGTTCACATTGAGCATTCCCAAGCCAAATGGTTCAATTCCAAGTAGCCTGGCCTGAAAAAATGTGTTCTGTTTAGGTAATTAAAAAAAAGAAGTACATAAATAAACAAAAAAGGCAATGTTCCCAACTAGCAGGAACATTTAATGTCTGTGGTTATTCCTGGAGCAAACTCCTGCTCTTACTCTCCAGAAGGCACATCCCAGTGAATTTTCCATCATGTGGGCCTGCTCTAGTGAAAAGCTAAATTACGTTTTTTCCTTTATCGTAGTACTTTCCTTCATTAGTCCCTTATTACCACAAGGTCTCTGGTCATACTCAGTCATGCAAGAAAGCAGGCACATTTTAGAAGGCACAAGCTCCAGCACAGAAGCATGACTAGCAAATCCTTAGCATGATTAGCATTTTACCATTTGTAGTCTTTCTAATAATCTCCAATCAAATACCGCAGACAGTGTTTAATTCAGCAGTTCACATGCCTCCCCAGGTCAGAGGGAATGAACCACGGATGGATCATGTATTTCTGAAATGGTTTCATGTCCGAAGCTTCTAGATGTGAGCTTGAAATTTTGGTGGAGCAGAGTGTGATGGTATTTTGTATCTTGTGACAATATACATCCCTTATCAGCTTCAGAATACACATGATCTGCTGGGCCATTAATGGATATACTGCAAATTGTCAGCTGCTAATTACATTTAGAGGTATTCTCCATTCCGTGTAGGATACATCTATGCTGCAGCTCTCTGGGCTCAAATCTACACTCAGGTTTTCAAAATTGCCTGGGGAATATGGAGATAAAATTTTCACTTTTTTCAATTAAAATCACAGGCAGTGTTGGAAGTCGTATGTGTAACCCTGTAAAAAAAGTCTTATTCTCTTATGCCACTTCTCATCCATGACTAGTGAAACCTCTTGAAAATGTCTATGAGCCAAATTGTCATGTTGTAAGCCAAAAAAAAAAAAACAACACTGATTTCACTGAGAATTTTGTCCCAAAATGCAATGTACTACCTGAATAACGTAATACAGATTTTACAAAACCATATCTTCAAATAGCAGTTATTTAGTGGGGAAGAACACCTCCTTCCTAAAGCTGGCGTGCTACAGTCTTTTGGGATGACTGCATGAAACCAATTGATAACTGCCAATGCACAGTTCTGGGCTATTCCATCACAAAGTCAGCCCTGCTTTTAATTAAAATAATTTCAACCTGCTTCTGAATTAAAGCTCCAAATGCGGTGCTTAGTGATTTGCTGGCAACAAGTGTTGTATATATTGCTGCAGTCTGCCTTTGAAATACATGAGCATGATCCAAGGCTGCTCCAGCCTATGCCTGGTTTGGGATTCCCCACAGGGGTTGCAATAGCAGGAAATTAGCAGCGTGCTATAGTTTTCGGACCACATCTCGTCTCCCTGGCCCGGTTCCTGCTCCAGGAGTAAGGAGTGGCAGTCTGGCAAACTAACTCTGCGCTGCTCCAAGATTCCTCCTTCGGAAAGGGGATGTCAGGCTACCCGTTTAAACTATCTCAGCTTTGCGTTGCTCCACCATAGTGGCAACAACTGTTATTTAACGGGTGGAGGCTCTTACCCGTGCTATGAACTTTTCTCTGCAGCATTAAAGCAAACAGTTTTCTTTTGTGCCTCTGTGTGCACTGGAAGCTGGAAATACATCAAAGGACTCAAAAGTACAGCAACTTAAAGATACCTGATAACATCTATCCCACCCCCAACTTGTGCAAGACTCTTTCTTGCTAACAATTGTTCCAGGCAGTTTTTAAATGGTTCTGGTGCTACATTTTGTACTATTCCTCCACTACAACATACCTAGTGTATTCTTGTATAACCTGATACACTGCACTGTCATAAAGGGCTTTACTATGTTCAGTCTAAAAGTAGTTTTCCTTCATTTCAGCAAATTATACCCTATTCAGGACTAATCATTCTTTTGTACCACCCACCATACACAACTTCTGCTTCTCTGACATTTACAGTTCCAATTGCTGTCATCTTACCCTAAGCTTTACAATATACTTAACTCTTTTAATTAAAGTCAGCCTCAATAATGCCCCCAATTTACTGTTGCTCTATACTGAGATTTCCATAAACTTACCTACATTTATCTGGTAGTAAAGTACTTACACTTAATGTCAGTAGGTTGGATCCATTCTCAGCAGAACAAATTCCCTCTCTGTTCTGCGATGAGAAGTCTTAGTAACACTGCCAGAAACTACCCCATGCTACACTGCTCTTGACATCACTGCCTTCTACTGTTCATCTTCCATCAGATGGCCACGTGTTAGGTTATCTTTTCATCTACTGCTGGGTTTCCAGTCCCTTAATTTCCTGAACACAACTGCAGCTTTTCTAGGCTTCTGTGTATTACTGTTTGTACAATCTTCCCATTCAGTGTCACCTATAGATATGTTGGGGTTGTGCCACAAAACCAGTTAATGCCTTTGATCCAACCAGGAATTTACCAGCTCACCAGCTAATGCTTCATTTACTCAGGGGGCTGGCTGGAAAACAAAAATTTTACTTCACAAAAAAAAAAAAATTAGAAAATGGAAACAAGCTCAAAATATTAGAACAAAGCAGACATTAAAATTATATCTTTCTGTGGAAAAACAAAACAAAACCCAAACCAAACAACACAGTTAGTGTCAGACCAAGAAGATCATGGATTCATTCAGACCCTGCAAGTGTCAGACCAAGCAGATCATGGATTCATTCAGACCCTGCAAGTTGATGATGCACTCCTCTCCCCCTTCTCTTAGGCTCTCCCTATTTAGCTGAAGCACTTCTTGTATTTTCAGTATCTGAATGCCTCATGAACACAAACAGATTTATTCTCACTGTAGAGGCATGTTATTTATGTAGAGCTGAGCCATAGAAAATCTAAGGAAATTTTCCAGAAGGACTTATGAGTTTGTATATACACACTTGCAGGTGCCCAAATGAAGATACCATGTGCACACTGACTTTCAGAAAATGCTGAATGCCTCTGCCTGAAAACTTAGACCCCTCAAGGGTTTTCAGCTGGTTGCTCAGATATTGAGATTCCTCAGATAAGTAGTCAATTCTGAAAAAAATATTGAGCAAAGAAGTCTGAGGTTATACTGGCAGCCTGTGGCAAAGACTGCAGGCCAGATTAATGGGCATTTATATGCTAAACTTCCACTGAGGATGAAGGTCAGTGAGAGCAAGGGACCTAACCAAGCTTTGGGGACCTGGGCCTCCATTTCAGCTGTCCTGTCATCCATACTACTGCCCTATCATCTGGACCATCCTTCTCCTCATACTGCAGCGTAGCCTTATACCACAGGGCACCTGCAACCATGAGTTATGGTTGAAAAGAACTAAAAGCAAAGAGGGTTTTGCTGGTGTTAAAACTGAAGATGGACTTCAGCACATCTTGTCATCCCCAACGGGCAACACATCCCAGCCAAGAGGCAGAACACTGAAACTACTACCCTGAACTGGGCTGGTGATGTGTAACTCCCGTTCATCTTCTGGTAGCTTTATTTTTGAAAAATTCTCTCATCTCATTGAAGTACTAAAATGGGAAGCCAGTCAACTGGCAGATGAAGGGGTCAGAGCATGTCAAACTCCACACAACATCAGGCAGCTCTTCTGTTTCTGCGTGACAGCTCTGTCATGGGTCTGGTGTCTTAGGGACAAGACAAAGGAGCAATGCCAGCACATTACCGCTGCCTATAGAGTCTGGCAAAACACATGGTCCATCTGGCTGATTTATAATGGCAAAGGAGCCAATTCATATTTTCTATATATTTTGGCTTAACATCTTGATTGTGACATATAACCATGGCCAATTTCAGGCTGGAACCAAGCAAAAAGAAACAAAGCTGACCCAAAAAATATAAGGGAGAGGCCAAGAAAAATGGTGACTTTTAAGTCATTGAGAATACTGCCATCTCTAGGCACTCGGGGTGCTGCAAATATATGCAAAAATTAACGTAGGCCTGAGCAGAGTGCTGGTGCTATGAAGGGCACTGGAAATAAATAAGCCTTCCATGTAAGGAGAGACACTCTATCATGTACTGAACTCTGCACGTTATGCCACAGGGAGGTAGAGAAGGCGTCACTCATGCAACCAAAGTCCCCAAGGGTTGCAGCAGAAAGCTAGGCATGGACTGTCATCCACAGCCAAAACAGACACCCATAGGAAAATGAGAGAAGAACAAGCCACGGAGCCAATGGATTGGGGAAGGGCACTCATGAAGTCTGTCAATCTTCCAGCACCATTAAGTGACTTAATTTTCTTTTAAGCCCTGTAATTGTCTAGTTGGCGGGACTGCCTTGCATGACAGCTATCCCACAAAGGAAAGCTCACGAAATCTGCTCCAGAGCAGACAGAGCTAATTGGTACATAGTGGCTTTAACTGATCTGGCACTGCTGAAATCCCTGGAAGTAAGACATAATAAAGGCAAGGCGGCCACAAAGCCCCACATATCAAACCGCTGTTAGCAGCGAGTCTAAGGAATCATTCGGAGATTAACAGCAGGGGTGAGAGCCCTGCCCTGGCCAGCACATACCTGAGGATATGGCAGGCCGGGCACGATTACTGCTTCTCTGAAGTGAGTCAGATACAACCTCCTGCCAACTAGCCCTTGGTGACAAGGGAAGTCTATGTATTATCTGGCTCAGAGCCCAGTGACCAATAACCCCCAATTCAGAGACCAAGCTCAGCCGAGGCCATTAAACCAACCAAAACCCAGAGTATCATTTAAACCTCTTTCCCTTGCATATCCTTTCTCTCTGTGGTCTACAAAGTGCAAGGGAGATGGGATTCCTGGGTTCTTGCCACCTTGTATACCAACGTATCATACAGTTCCAAGAAAGAGGGAAAACTGAAACACATCATGAAATAGAGAGGTCACAGTCTAGAGAGGTTTTAACCTTCCTGTGTCTGGACTGTGGCCTGCACATCTAAGAAGACATGGACATTGTCCCTTCTGTGCTTATGCCCCTTCTCTGCATACAAACCAGTTATGTTTTGTAATGTGATATATTCTCATTCAGCTGTCCCCCACCATATGCCACTGTGCTTCCCTCCTGGCTCCCAGCCTCAGTACAGAAGAAACCAGAAAACTTTTAATCACCCCTAATAAGCAGGTGAATGCACTTCCACAGACAGAATCAGTTTAGCTCAAGCTAAAGCTGAATGCAAATTTAAACACTCCTGGTGGCCACAGTTTTTAATCACAAGGTGATCTTCTGACCAGCTGTCTATTCTTCCCTCACAATGTCCAGGAAATCCTTATCATGGTATCAGGAGTCTGGCAGGAGGAAGATATGGTGCCAAACTCCCTGACCATAAGCTACTTATGGTCAGTGGCTTAGGCTCAAGACAGATTAACTTAAACCTAATAAATTCACTGCAAGAACTTCTGCTCCAAGATCCTAAAATCTTCACCAAAGTCAATGGGGACTGTAATCAGAGGTCTAAGAGTTTTTGGTCTCCAGTTGACTATCCAGCTGTCTACCCAGTATGACTGTAGTTCAGTCAAGTTCAGTTGTGGCTATACTGTAGTTGTGTTTATTTTATTTTCCCTTCTGACATCATCACACATAAATACAATCGGTCAGCGATGCTTGAAAGGCACTGACATGCAGAATGATACACTTGCACTTACTGCTACACTTTGCCATACCCAGGAGCCTTCTGCTTTTCATTCCAGTACACAGAGATGCCAGTTTTCTTAATAACATGCCAGCCTTCTTGGCTTGCATGTTATATTTCTTCATTCAATTTTTCTCATTTCTTTGCGAGTAGTAGAAGCTTCACAAATAAACAAAGCACTCGCCTGTGCTTTAACCACCAGACCATATTCCTCCCACACTGCACTTAGTGAGAAATGAAAGAAGTAATAAAGCCACAGAAGGTTCAGTTTACCCTGCTACAGACAGATATGTAAAGCAACCTCTTCTATCAAGCCAACTCCTCCACCACAAATGGATTCACTTCAGTGAAAAGCAGCATTTCCACCCTCATTCTCCTTGGTAAATTCTGCTTGGGGAGGATATGTTTATTGATGGTCCAATTTCTGTAGGAATGACCCTACTGATGGACCCTACTGTAGGGACTAGCTGAACCTTGCCTTTCCTCAGCCCCGGCCCATCCTCCGTGCTAATGCAATGGTTTCCTGAGGGAGGAAGGAGCTCTGAATGTTTTCAGATGTACCTTTTTGCCCATGAATATTTTATGGTCAACTCGCGATTACCTTTATGAAGATTGTTGGGGTTGTGAATAGATCAGGCCATCAGATCAGAAGCACTGAGGCTGGACCCAGAAGAATTATAGTTATGTTTGTCTGGAGCTGTATAATGTGGGTTTATCCAATGGGACAGGGCTATGTTAAGTATGTCTGTACTCTATGATGTTAATGAACCTTCTTCCATTAGTCCCCAGCATATGGTCTTCTGTCTTAAAGTACATAGTTTGTATTTTCCACTTCTTTATTTTTTCTGGCTTGTCTAGTCTCATTACATTAGATAATCAAGGGTCAACCGTCTTGAATTGTGCTAAAACATTAAATGAGCACAGCATAAGCAGATGGTGACTGAAAAACTCCAGGGTCAAATAACCACTGAAAGCTTTTGTAGCACAGGTGTTCCTGAAGTAAATGGGAGATACTGATAAAGTTCTGGGACTTCCCCTCTCCTCTGATCTATGCAGAAACATAAACAAAAGTGCCCAGTGATTTCCAACCAGTTTAGTGCACTAGGGAAGTGCACAAGTTCCACATGTCTCACTTTGAGCTTCGCTGTTGTAGGATTATTAAACTGGGCCTTTTTTCTCCTGTTTACATATTTTTGCATGATACTTGTCAGGGAGTTATCTCAGCACCTATCATCTACTTGTGAAATTATCCTCGGCACAATGTTGAAAATTAATTATTATTTCAGTTTACACAGAATGGCCTGAAGCCCCAAAATACCGAGCACGTTTATGTATGGCAAAGTCAGGAACTGAATGCAAAATCCTCCAACCCAAGCCTTAGCCACCAACTATAGCTTCTTCTTGAGATGCTTCAGAGGCAACTCTTCTGTTGCTATGGCAGCATGAGGTCCGAATTTATATTCCCCCATACAAAAGCCAACAGGAAAACCATCTTACGAATAAAGGCTACGCATCATGGCCCTTAATTTAATCAGGAGTTGTTATCAATTACATATCCTTTCAGGAGGCTGCCCTCAACCTCTTGCAGAACCTATTCTTATGCAATCTTCCTTTTTTTTTCTCATTAATTTGGACGTGATGGCAGTGCTGGCCTAACAGGGACCATGCATAGCCTTGAGGAACCGGCCCTCTGGAATAGCAAAAGAGATTGTCTCACAGACCAAGAGGAAAAGGGAAAGACACAGAGCTGAACCAAATAGGGTTAAAAAAGGCAATGGCAGGAGTGGATTCCATTTGTTTTTCCTTTACACAACCCCTTCCAGGGCATAATCTCCTTGCTGCATGTCCCTCCTTTTCATCCTCCTGTTTCTATATGCCCAGAGAGGTCACTAGAAAAGTCACTATTAGGAGGCAGCCTGGGTTAGTGGCTAAGCCATTGGATAAGGAATTCTGAGCTCTATCCCTAGCACAGCCATGGGCCTGCCGCAAGACCTGGGCACCTTTCAGTTCTCTGTATCTTCATTTCCCTCCCCTCTCCCCAGACACACACATCTGGTTCCTTTATTTTGCTTGAAAACTCATCTAGGCATAGGCTGTTCTTAATGAGGTTGCACACAGGGCAGGTCAGTACAATTGCAGGCTTGGATGTGGGTTTTCGGAATGCTTGCAATATAAATGATAATGATCTAAAACCCATCTGTGCAAAGGTAATGTTTTGAAGGGAAGAGTTTCACTCCACGAATGTGGGACTGGGGACCTGTAGGTGGGGAATGCAGGAGGTCCTGGCAGTCTTTGAGAAATGAGGAAAGCTGAAGCAATGACTACTCCACAGGTGAGGCCTTGAAGAACAATTCTCTCTTATGCTTGGAAAGAGCATCTTTCCATTTCCCTCTGTTTTCATGCTTCTTTCTTTTAGCTTTTGTTTTAAAAATAAAGATGATGCCTTTTTTTTTTTTATTAACTCCTCTGGCCTTCTCCCTTCTTTCTGTCTCTAGGTCATACTCATCTTGCCTTACGCTTATACCTTTCCTAACATCCACTTCTCTGTCTTTGCAGTCTGCTTTCTCCGATCCCTCCATTCAGCCCTCTTAGATGCCTCCCCACCCCCATCATCTCCTCACATCGTGCATGTGCATTAATGGGAGAGAAAGCAAAAATAAGAGCCCACCCATTACAGTTCTCTCCACAATGCCCAGAAGGATCTGTGTTTGAGGCATGTTTTAAAGATCATTGTAAATCAGGAAACAGCAAGGTGGAGTGAAGGGAAATTGGAAAGAGCTCTCAGCTTACGAATGTATAATGCAAGAACATGGGCCCTCGCTCCAGTTTAATCTTGCCAACAGTTACTAGACCAAGTTCCTTGAACAAAAAGTCATTATTATGACTAACCATTCTGTATTTATAGAGAAGTAACATTAGAAGAAAAACAGTTCAAGCAGCACTCTTGCGCTAGATGTTCTTTGCTTTTTCCTATATGTGGTCTTTTATTCTAGCGTTAATTGCGGTTATAAATTATTCCCAACCTGCTTTGGAATGAGTTTACACAGACTTTGTGCTGTTGAAAACACAGTACATTTATACATACAAGACATAAAGCATTCAGCAGCTCCAGGGGTAAAAATACCGTGTATCAGGAATCAAACCCACAGAAGAATTAAAAAGTACTTATCATTAAAATATTTCTCTGCCTGTTGCTACAAATGGCTGCAGCTACTTCTGCACCACGCAAAGGACACTGGACTGGGCAAAGTGGTCACTGACAGGTGTCTTTGAGAGGCACTTGTGACACGAAAGTTTTTGTTTTCACAAAGGACGAGATCTGGAGATAAGAGTCTTGTCAAGACTGAGTGGTGAACAGGATGGGGAAGGAATGTGGGCACCTAACCCCTGTGTATGACCATCCAGGCCAGAAAAGATGGGGCCAAAAAAGCTTGAAAGGGAGAAGAATGGCTTATATTTCTTTTTTTGCTGTGTTGGAATATATCAGCCCCCACGAGGGGGAATGTTATTTGAACCACCCGGGGTGCACATTCCTCTGAGAGCCAGGGAACGTGGAGCCTTGGCAGGCAGGCCAGATGCCAGGCCAGGACAGAGCAACCCTCTCACAGCCTTCCTATGTTTCTGTCAGCTCTAGCAAAGGGGGGAATGAAAAAAAAAGAGCTTGTTAAGTCTCATACAGCTTTCAGATCAAATTTTTATCCTGTTTCACTTTGGAAGTCTCTTGAACAAGCTCAGTGCTTCAAAGCTGAGGCTGCAAATCTCCCAGGGAAGGTTCCTGTGTTTAATAAGCTGTTTTGACTGGAATTCAAAGAGAAAGTAAAGACTTCTGTTGGCTTAGCTGTAGAAAATGCGGCCCAGACCTGTAACCTCATATCTGACCAGACAAAAATGTGTACTCTGTTAAAAATTGGAGATTTCTCAGAAACATTGGCATTAGAATAGCTCTGGTTCCCCTGAAGTCAATAGCAAAAAGTCTCATCATCTCTAATGGAAATACCTGTGACTAACTTTATTTGGAAAGAAGGTGCTGGAAGGCGGTGCCATAACACTGACATAACAAACCTGTAAGTTATATAGTGGCTCAGCTACTGGGCAAAATAGTTTATTCTTTTCAACGATTCCACCACAAAATTAACCCTTGAAGGGCTTCGTATGCTAAAAGCATGCTGAATGCTGACAGGCAGGGAAGCACAGAGCAACAGAAATACTATTAACACGATACAATGCTTATAATTAACTTATAATAAGATGGAACCATGACTTATGCGATTCAGACTTTCTTGAATGACCTGAGTGAAATTTTGGTGGTTTCTGAGGACCCTGTCAAGTTTCCCTGGTGCCTCATCTCCAAGGCCTTCAAGCACGAGGTTGCACATCACCCCTGTTAACTGCACCAGAAGTCCTGGAAACAGTGGATCAGTCCTTCCTACCACTGCTGCAGTGAGACATGTACTCATACCACTTCCCTTGGTGCTCACACTTTCCATCCTAGGGCACACAGATACAAAAATAAATACTGCATCAAGACAGTGAATGTCTCCAGAGGATTTCACTAAATGAAAAATGAAATCTAACCCCAGCAGAGACCCCTTTGCTGTGACAGGTCTTGTTTTCTTTAAGTTTTGTTTTTCTTCCTCTAACACAAATATGATCCATCATCCGCCCAAATTCAAACCTGATGTAGACTTTCAAAAACTGCTTCCAGCTAACTGTGGTACTTGAATTGCAGTCAGTCCTTTCCCATCTATTCTTGTTAATGTCTCTATTCACCAAACTTTCCCTCACAATTAAATTCCCATATTTGAAAGTTAAAGTGACAGAAGTGAACAGCCCTGCCTGAAGAAAGCATTAGTCCTCACATTTCTGCCAGCGTGGATAGGAACATATATGCCCTTTGCAGGCTGGAAGGTCCACTGTAAAAGTTTCCAAAATCCACCTGTTTTGATTAGTATGGTTTGCGTGCAGGAGGCCAGAGAGAGTAAAATATAGAGCTTTCATTTCCCCTTTGATTTCAGCACTTCTTTTCTACTAACTGCCCCATTTCCTGATTCATCTACATCAAAGTTAGTAAAATGAAAACACTCCTGGAAACCTACAAATCAATAGATAAAATAACTGAGGTTGATCAATTTGCTAAGATCAGAAGGACTAGTTGCAATTTTCAAATGACTGAAGAGTATACATGCTTATTTTTATAGCAAACTCATCAGTTATCCCAGGATTCCAAAACTCCTCATTAAAAAAACAGGTTTTTAAATTTTCCAGTAGGTATTACTACTAGCGCTGGTTAGAAAATACGTTTTTCCCACCTTGGAACATAATGACGGCAATGATTCAAATACAGAAAAATGTGACCCAAAGTAGCTGAATTTAAATCTAGACTTTCACAGCTCCCATGAAGCATCATGGGGAAGCAAACAAAGTACATCATCTGAAACCAAGTCCTGCCAGAAATTTCAGACAATAGGGCAGAATCAGCCCAAAAGACAAGTCAGTTTTAGCTCTTGTGATGTTCTGCAGCAGCATTGAAAAGAGAAATGTTCTGAGTTAAATGCAGTTCCTTAGTCTACAGACAGGCAAAATTCCCTATAGAAAGCTCATATCTTCTGTAGTTTGGGCTTTTTTTCTTGTCAAAGACCAGTCCTATTTCAAAAAAGATTTTGATAAAAACCTTCAGACAATCAGCTACATATAATAACAGATAAAAAACTCACTTTACCATTAGGACAACTGAGACACAGCAGTAAGTAGTGGTTATAGATTAACTTTGTGGTAGACCTGTGGGCTACATCTCCAGCATTTACCCTGAGCAGCTGCCAATGATCAGTTTGATCCTGATCTCTTGATTCCAAGTTTGGCATCCAAATAAATATTTTGGCCAGTAGAATTTACTTTAATTTAGTTCAGAAATTTTCTCTCCATTCCTTCATAACATGACATTATCAAAAGCAAGCAAACCAAAGGGACAGAATCTAAATCTCCCTTAAATTTGAGTAACACAGGAGCAGCTTACATCCAAGTTAAACACAGTATAAAATGAAGTAAGTGGAATCAGAATCTAGCAAAAGTTGCAAAAGTAGAAAAACTACCAACACAAGAAATTTTTCATAGGGTTATTTGTTTTTTGTATTGGAGATTGGGGAATATCAAGGCACTAAGACAATGTCAACGCTCTGCTGGGGCAGCGATTCTTTCCCTATGTGTTTGCGCAGTGCCTCGAACAAGGAAGCTCCAGTCTCAGCTGAAGTCTATAGTCATTAAAGGAATGGTAGTGCTAACAGTTGTGTACCACCCTCTAGATAAGCAACGTATGTGCTCCAGGTGGCTCACAGTCTAAGTGAAGAACGCAAAGCATGGGAGGAAGCAACTCTTATTTATACCATTTAAAGGAGGAAGACCAAGGTCCAGAAATCTGAACAAGGTCATATATTGCCAAGAACTGAATCAAGGTTTCCTCAGTCCCCATCTAATGCTTCAAATGGGGGGCCATCTATCTTCTCTCTCAAGGAGAGAATCATAAGCATAAAAGGCATGCCTTTGATGCACTGACAAATCACCTGCCATCAGACGGTTGTTTATCTCATAAAAACATTCATTCTGTCATAAAAGTGGGTTTCCTGATTAAATAATAGAACTAAATAGGGGTTGGTATTGGGACCGGCACTGTTTAACATCTTTGTCGGCGACACGGACAGTGGGATCGAGTGCACCCTCAGCAAGCTTGCCGATGACACCAAGCTGAGTGGTGCGGTTGACACGCTGGAGGGAAGGGATGCCATCCAGAGGCACCTGGACAGTTGGGCCCATGCGAACCTCATGAAGTTCAACAAGGCCAAGTGCAAGGTCCTGCACCTGGGTCAGGGCAATCCCAAGCACAAATTGGGCGGAGAGTGGATTGAGAGCAGCCCTGAGGAGAAGGACTAGGGGGTGTTGGTTGATGAGAAGCTCAACATGACCCAGCAATGTGCGCTTGCAGCC
>NW_008795405.1:10305826-10364031 GCF_000699145.1 Aptenodytes forsteri
GGTGATTCTGCCCCTCTACTCTGCTCTGGTGAGACCCCACCTGGAGTACTGCGTTCAGCTCTGGGGCCCCCAACATAAGAAGGACATGGACCTGTTGGAGCGAGTCCAGAGGAGGGCCACGAAGATGATCAGAGGGCTGGAGCACCTCTCCTGTGAAGACAGGCTGAGAGAGTTATAGCAGCCTTCCAGTACCTGAAGATAAACAGTACCTGAGACAAACCACAAGAAAGTTGGAGAGGGACTTTTTACAAAGGCATGTAGTGATAGGACAAGGGGTAATGGCTTTAAACTAAAAGAGGGTAGATTTAGATTAGCTGTAAGGAAGCAATTCTTCACTATGAGGGTGGTGAGGCACTGGAACAAGTTGCCCAGAGAAGTTGTGCATGCCCCATCCCTGGAAGTGTTTAAGGCCAGGTTGGATGGGGCTTTGAGCAACCTGGTCTAGTGGAAGGTGTCCCTGCCCATGGCAGGGGAGTTGCAACTAGATGATCTTTAAGGTCCCTGCCAACCCAAACCATTCTATGATTCTATGATTCTAAATCATATCTTTGCCTGCATTGAATAATGGCTATATGAAATGTAGGGCTCACATCCTTTAAAAAAAGTAGCTGAACTTCAAAAGACTGGGCTTCAGTGTTACAATAACTAAAGGACAATTGCAGGACAGTTGTTTTTCCAATGTCGGACAAGCTTTAATATAAATAAAAGTATAGAATAAAGATTTCTACTACTTACCAGCACACTGATTGTTTTCATCCAACTGGTAACCAAATCGACAGATCAGAGGTCTTGTAACAGTAGGGTAGTTAGGAACAGGGCCTGGTGCTGGGGGCGGTGGATAAATATTTGAATAAGGATTCAGATATGGTGACCGATACACTGGGTTTGTTCGGGGTACGCATAAATAGCCACCATTCTGGTTGACACACACCATATCTCCTCTGCAGGCCTCAGGAATAGTCCGACATTCATCAATATCTGGAAGGAAATTGCAAAAGTTAAATGAGTGAGTGCTTCTTAATGGGACCTATCCAAAAAATAGTTAACATATTTTTCTCAAGACTTTGCTAAAAAATTTGATACTCTTTTTGAACGGAAAAGCTAATCCTTCCTTGTGGAGCCTCACTTTGAAGTTAGATCATACTAAAACAGGAAACATCCCATATATTCAATATATCCTGTGTTCTACTTGTTTTACTTCACTATAAGAGGGTAGAGGGAGAGGGGAAAGCCTGCTTTGTTATTCTATAAATGTTCAGTTTAAACACTGATTTACACATGGCTACAGCATGCTACTGCCTGTTCCTGGTAGAGGGTCTGTCCAAACCACAACATGCAGATCAGGATTTTAAACACTGGTGGTTTGGTTTGCCCAGCTGTGAAACTTGGATCCTGATTTGGAACTCCTGAGCTCCCTCCCACAGAAAAAGTTAGGGATGTTCAGATCTGGGGACGTGGTTCAGGCCTCTTTCTTGCTCTGATTGAGATCGTTGCTGAATTAAATTTAGAAAGATATAAATGGTTTAGCCAAACTGAGCATTCGCTTGGTTCTTGGAGCACAGAAGCAGTAGGTTGCTATGACAGGGCAAGCAATCTGTTGCTTGTTTTTCCCTTACTGTTTGAGTGACTTTAACGCACACAGAAGATGCTGCCCTGGAGACTGAATGCCATTGATAAAAAGATGCTATAGGGCAAAGTGCGTGTTTCCCTATATTGCCTCAACAATTTACTTGGAGTTTCAACCCTGAGCAGTGCTAGACTTTATCTGAGCCTCCAGGTGGAGGCTGCCAACAAAGATAGTAAATAGTCTGGAGGAGAAAGAGGAGGGTAAACAACCCTTGTCATTTGGCAACTAGTCTGAGCTCCCAAATTCATCTCAATGCATCACAGCTATTTGAGAAGTGCTGGCAGCCAATTAGTATCTCAACAATGTCAAAGATCTGTATATATTTGCGCTATGTAAACACACACACATATTTCTATATATACGTATATAATTTTGTATATACATATACACAAACACACATATTTGTCACACAGCAAGAACTTTTCAACTAAAACATACTAACAGCAGCACAATGTTAACTCAATAAAGTCAGAATTTCTGAACCCCAATTTAAATGTATTGATTTAATTAAGGTCCTACCTAAGCACTGCCCAGAGGCACGGTCCAGGTCAAACCCATTAGTGCATTGTTGCTAAAATGAGAAAACAAAGGACACTCAGTGACTGTGAAATGAGAGGGTTGCAGAGTCAAACGCTCATCTGGATTATTATGCCTAATACAATTGTTCAGCACTATACAGTACACCAAAATAAAGTCCCTTCCCCAAAGGACAGTCAGCAAGGCATGAACCTGAGACATTAGCACGTATGCCAGCCCCTTAACTCAGAAGGTCGTTCCCTCAGATAGTGACGGTGTCAGGCTGTTCATCTCCCCGGCAGTAACCAACACATAATGTGCGATGGGCTCCATACCATTTGTTAACACAGAAGTACATTCTTCTCATTTGGTGTCTTGTTTTTGCCAGAACAGGGGGGCTCCGTTAAAAGGTACTAGCTAACTTCTCTAACAGGCTCTAAAACACCACGTATAGAGAATTCAGTATGTATGTCTTAACACGTTAGCCATCTGACCAAATTGAAACCATAGTTAAAACACAACGAGCTTAATAATAGTAAGGCTTTTACTTTACACCAAACCTTTTGATTTTTAGAGGATGAATCTTTACATGACATGTGTTCTAGGCTTGCAAGGTTACTTATTCCTTCCTATCCTATGGTGTTGGTCTTTAACAGGGCTGCAACCTGGAGTCTTCAGCACCTCATCAGTGACCCTCAGCAGTTCTGTAACAGTGACAGTCCTGGTGATGATTGTGTCAAAGCCCATTAAAAGGATTCCCTGCTCTCCCTAGTTTTTGACTGGGCCTCCGGCTATTTAACAAAGGGCCAAGCAGTTTTCACAAGCACAGGATCCTGCCAGTTAATAGGTTATACTAAGGAATGTAAGCAAGAGATATCCAGAAAACAGGAACCACTGAAGTAAGCAGAGGGCAGAGGGATGGAGTGTGTTCAAGATTCTTCCTTTTTTGTTGTTGTTAAGTAATAAAGACACTTATTTTTGGCTTTGTGGAAGAAATCAGTGGAAGAGTAAAGTACTTGGTTCACGTTTGGAAAAGTAGTAAGTTGTAGATGGGAGACAAGGGGTGAGATGGGTAAGTCAGTGGAAGCGGGCCATTGCAGGAACTAGGGAGGGGACATGAAGTGAAACGCATGGCACTATTTGGACTGCACTTGCCACTTGCACACATGAATACACAAAACCATTACTAGAAGTGTCAAGCAACTATGAAGGAATTCTGCCTTCATTTATTTTGGCATTCCAAGATGTTTTGGTATCATGCTGTGGAAAACCAAGATATTCTGATGGGAGGATGTATAATCAGCCTCATGTTTTAAAGAATGTACGTACTCTACTTTTGGTCTCTTTTCTGTGCTGTGGTGTATACACTACACGTAGGTTAGCAGGAAAAGTTAAGATAGTTTTTAACAAAATTATTTTCTTTTGGACAGTAAACAATGATTCGGAAACACTGAAACTACTGTAGAACTGGTTTCAACAACTTCCTAGAACTAGAAATCTTGTCCTAGAAAAGATTCCAATATTGTTGAAATGACCAGTCTCAGAAAGAAATTGTTGCTATCATCTGCTATTCAGAAATTCAGAAAGAATTTGTTGCTATCATCATCTTGGTTTCAAGTTGCTTTTTGCTTAGACTTCAAAATCAATTTACGGTACAAGATGTTTTTATAAAAATAGCAATGGAAACAATATTTTTTAAATTATAAAAACAAACCCTTAAAGACATCTCAAAAATTCTCCAGGGGCATGAAAAGCATTTCCCATACAGATCCAATGTTCACAAAAATATCAATAAGCATGCCATGTGCAGGAAATTTTCAATGTAGTAGAAAAAAACCCCTACATTTCAGAGCCTTTTGGCAACAGTATTTAGAAACACAGCTCTGGACACTGGGTATATCTGGATTATCAAATAGGAATTCAAACTTAACATGCCTGTGGGAACTGTTTTTCCTAATTTAAAGTCCACTTGGAGCCCAGGAACACAAAGAACTAATGCTTCTGCTATTTCAAGAACTGGACTGCTTTACTTCTGTCCACACTCAAGAGCCCTGCCTCTTGAATAAAAATGGGTTTGGGCATAAATTAAAATGAAAACTAGGATGCAGTCATTCAGGATCACAATCCAAAATTAAACAGTCTTAAGACAAGATCCCGCTACACACAGAAAACACCTATTTATATGAATAAGTTTTCCGAACGTGGATGTTCCCCACCACAGAACCGAGCTGTCCCTGCTCTCGTGGGATGGCTTTTCCTATTTCCTTTTCCAGAAGTGTTCAGTTCAGAGGCAGAATCAGGTTTTCAGTGAGGTCCAGGGATATTTTGCTGAGCTGGCAAGGATGAGTCAATAAGCTCAGTCCATGTTCAACTCCAGAATCCTGCTGGCTCCAAGTTCTCCCCTCTAAACCCTTAGACCACACAGCTTCCTTTTCATGTAAACCCCAGACCACAGAGCTTCCTATTCACCTGCTAGCCAGTTAAGTCTCATGCCATATAACGCTTCAGTACAAAACAGTACATAGATCTCCGTGTGCACCTCTCACCTGTGCTTTTCCAGGTCTTGAAAGGCAGACGGCCAGTGTGAAAGCAGTCAGTATCCTGTAATGTGCATAGAAAATAGGCTGAAAACCTTCTGATATCCAGGCTCATTATATAGAATTAAATACACATGGACAAATTAATTTCTAGTGACACTTCAGTGTATTCCACAGAGATTTGCTAACATGAATTTGGCCTCTGGAGAGGGAGTAATAAAACTGTGGGCCAGATTCAGATCTCAGCATCACTAATTTTACTATGGTTTTATGCAACTGGGATCAGAATTGGACTGAATATGTCTATTAACTAATCTATTTTTTATGATACCCCATGCAGCTGCTTAATGAACAAGTGCATAATATTCAGTAAAGTATTTTTGCCCCTCTCTGACACCTTACTTTTGAGAATATTAAAGTTTTTCTTGCACATTATGCACATTTTACAGATGGGTAAACCAGAGCACAGGCCCTGCCTAAGCTCACAGTGCAACGCACTGGCAGGGCTGCAGACATGTCATGCAGGAGGTCCTGAATCCAAGCCAGTTGCTCTAACCGCTAAACCGCATTTCATTCCCAGGAGACTATATTTGAGATTAATCCATTTTCTTAGGGCCAGATTCTGTCCCTTTACTCAGTCTTGAGTAATACATTGCTCTGCAAGTAGACACACTGTGCCAGGTCATCAGCTACTAGAAGCTGCTATCTTCAATGGAGCCTTCCCCAGTTATATCATCTTAGCATCTAGTGGGACCTACTGGGTCTCTTCACTGCAACTGAAGGAAGAGGATCCCTCGCTAACAGAGCTCTATGGCTGTGTTTGGAACTCCTTACCTGGAGCATGAAAATTCTGGTCAACTAAGCTCCCACCCCCAAGTATTTACTAACGGACAGAAAACCAGGAAAGGACAGTAAGAAATTATTTTTTTCTATGTACTATGGATTTCAGTGCTTTGCCGCTGCCTTATGTAACATTTCTTCTCAAAACAATTAGACCCACATCTTGCTTATCTTGGATTCTAGTTCTGAATGGCAATTGTATACAATACATTCCCACAAAACCAGTACAGGAAGCAAGGGATATTTTAGGTAGCCTTAGTTCTTCTACACAAGCGAGCTGCCAACTTTCTCTCTTAGAGCTGTCTCTGATTGCCAGTGCAAACTGAGCTGCTGAACAAGACCTACAAATGCATCAGACAAAACCACACACAAACAGTGACCAACACATTTGAACAAATTTGTTTTAAATGAGGAGACAGGCACAAGCTCTGAAAAGTAAACATAAACCCTAAAATGGTTGTTCATAGTGCTGAGGAGATAGATCGTTCTTGTTGGCAACCTTTGAGTGACAAGGAAAGGCAAATTCTGTACAGACTTTTCCTTAGAGTGGGATGCAAAGCATTCAAAATACAACGTTATCCATTTAGGCTTGCACTTCATTTATTGATTCCTCAAATCTTTTTTGAAGAGATTTTGAAGCATGCACTGGTATAAACACTGCATACTCACTTTGCATATAGCAAGAACAGCACTGGAAGGAAACACAACAGGTTACAGCCGAATGTTAACATACCTAGCAACTGGGCTACACTCTACATTATTGCAGAGCAGTGCACGCTGACAAAATCCCCTATAAAACTGGTCAGACAAAACTCATACGTTTCTAGACGGTCTTTAGTTTCCGTTGTTACAAGATGATATATCCTTTCCTCTTGGTGGGGGGGCAACCTTACTGCCTCATATGTGTTCTGCCTGCAACCACCATCTCAATTTGCTCGTTACTTTAGATCTCAAATCCCCTCAAGAATTATTAACAGACATGCAGCACAACCTATTAACACTATATTCAGCTGGTCACAGCAGCTTGCCCAGCAGGCAAAATATTTTGAACTAGTAATTAACTTCTGCAATAGTAACTAATTAGCTTCAAATCAATCACTGTAGCCAGCGGGATCGTTTGCTGTCGCAATTCAGCACTCCTGTGGATGCCGGGGTTCCTAAAGCGCAGAGTATAAGCACAGATCAAGAAGGAACTCGTCAGAGACAGCACAGCTTTAATAACAGACAGATCGTCTTTCCCCACCTCTGACCATTGAGATCCCGTCTCTTTGCAAATGGCTTTAGCAAGTGGATTGGCATACCGAATCCCTGCCACAGATATTTTCCACAAGTAGGTTTCCCTTCAGTAAGTAAAGAAGTTTCATGCATACCACTTACCTTTTTAATCCTTGCATGTCCAAAACCGTTGGGGAAAGGTGGAAAAAAACCAGAGTCTGTGCTGATGAATAACTAGAAAGTTTTTCCAAACATTACCCTCTGCTAGCACTTCAGTTCCTCAGTCATTTATAGTCCAAAGAATGAAATAGCAAGTAATGGAGAAGATCAGGAGCCGTCTGTACCTCCTCAGACACTGGAGAGAATACAGAGAAAGCACCTGGTTTTGCTTAGTTCTCTTCTGTAATTCAGCATTAAACCAATTGGAGGAGGAATGTTAAAAATGAACACTTCATTTTCTAAGTATGTTAAACAATGCAAATGGGGGCCTCAGCCTGGGACAGCTGGTTTAGATTACAAAGCTCACCAACTGGCTAGACTCCTCACAACAACCTCGAGGAGCCTGCCAGGATAAAACACTAACAGCTTGAAGGAAAGCCTCTCCCGCTGCAAACTTCACAGTTAAATGTGCCTCAGAGCAGAGAGCACCGTTATTGGACAGAAACCCTTATCAAGGGACTGGAGAAGGGAAGGGATTGTTTTCCTTGCTCTGAGAACAAAAAAAATGTCAGTCTTTTTGGAGGCCCTCTAGCCGGTGTCTCGGACGATGAATATGCAACACTCGCTGCTTCGTGCCAATGGCATACTGATGAAAGGTCTGACCCTCTGGGAGGTGAATAACTTGAATTCATGACGATCACAGCTACAGGAACTATATTGCTTGGGGATTATTTGAAAACAGGAATAAACAAATTAAATGCTCAAAGGAAAACAAATGGCTTGTCTACAAACACTGGCCCTTTTTAAACTGACCCCATGCTTAAGGGAGCAGTTTGTGAAATGAAATGCTTCTCAGGAAAGACGTATCTTGCAGATCTCCAGTTATGATTGAAGAGGAAGGAAATGAAGTACTTTTTCAGGTGTTTTGCAACTTTGCCACAGGCAGAGCTTTAGTAGGTCAAGCAGAACATTTATGAGATGTGAGAGGTAAGCAATCAGATGCTGCAAAGATTATGCTAGATCCAAAGATGAATACTGAAATTAAATACAGACATAGACATTGAATGAATACTTTGAATTTCTGTTGAGTCTTCCATTTGAGGAAACCCTTTATTCCTAAGGACCGTGAAATGTCCGATAAGATAAAAATCTATCATACATCTCTCTGTACCAGATTGAGAAACAGAAACAGAGTTATAACAGATATTCATAAAACTGGCCTCTAAGCATGGATACCCAGCTTGAGATACAAAGATTGAGCTGCTTCAGAGTTGCTGAGCACCCACAAGTCCTACCGGTGCCAATGGGAAGTGCACGAGCTCTGTACCTCACTAACTGGCTTGTAATTGTCCAAATTACCTTTCAAAAATGACAACACCACACGCTCAGTGCCATTTCTGACAGTTTGTGTCTCAGTGACTTGCTTACATCACTCGCATTGCATGGAAAATTAAACACCCTCCTAGAATTATTCAAACAGCGTCAATACATTTGCAGATAAACAAGAACCAATTAACTTATTTTAAATAGACTTCCCAAAAGATTAACGAAAACTCACACAAGGGACTTCTGAAGAAGCTCACGGGGCATGTTGTGAGAGGAAGGTTTTGTCACAGGTCAGAAAACAGGCAAGAGAGAGAAAGCAAAGACTGGGCAAATTTTAATTGTGGCAAAAGGTTAGCAGTGAGTATTCTCATTACTCCCTAAGTCCAGGGTTTCTCAATACACTCAATGATCTCAAGTGCTTACTGTATGCTAGGTGTGTGAAGATCTACTGAAACTATGAGAAACAGCTCTACAGCAAAGCGGATGCTCCAAGCATCCATTTGTGTGGATTAAGAGCTTGCTTCATATACTTGTTGATACTTCACTTGCTGATCCACTGAACTTTTCTCAGCATCACATGGTAAAACCATTGTACGTGTGCCAGAATCACCGTACGAGCGCAGCACCAGTCTGCTCCCAAAGAATTGCCTCAGACTAAAGAGTTCTGATTCATCAGTCAACTGGCAGAGGTGGTCCAGTGCTGGAGACGGGAGGTGAATCCAGACCTGACCACCTAAGGGGCTCCCTTAAGAAGGGATACTGTACAAATGTTTTGATTTTTCCTGTCTCCATCTGACAGCTGGAGTGGATAAAAAACAGAGTATAAAAAGTGTACCAAACAACAGCTTGCGCTAGTTTACAGTGTGGTGACCTTTTTTTTTTTCCTAAATAAAAGGATGTGATGTTATGGCTAAGTAGAATTTCTGCAGCACCTTTCTGTAACTGCCATCAGCCACAAAATAATGAGATGCAGCCACACCTGCCTCACAAGTCGCTTTGATATGAGGACTTGCATAAAGGAAGATGTTTGTGGTACATAAAAACTCCTTTGTTCACCCATGTGACAGTTCAACATATCTTTCAACACCATCTGCTGACACCTTCACCATTTATGCTTAGGATGGTCTAGCAGCAGGTCTAGCAGCACTCTCACTTCAATGGTCTCAACTATCCCCCCATGTTATAAAATCCACTAGTTTATTTAGATTACCTTGACGTTTTCTTTGTCTTCATGAGGAGGTGCAGAACAGCCCACAGTACAAAATGGGGCTCTGTTAAGTAACTGAGTATGTTCTTACAAGTTTGCTTTGTGCATAGCTAGGGTTGAAACTATAGCTCTAATTATGTTTGAGCCTTGGATTTCGGAAATTGTGTAATATATAATAATGAGGGGCACAAGCTACGTCGTGTAACCTTAACTCTACCTTCCTCGGATGAGACGACTGAATGTATGAATTACACCATGCTCCTGCAGATAATGCACCACGCTGGGTTAGCAGGGACCCTCAGCACCGGAGAACATAATCTATCCGCTTCTGAATGATAAGACAAAAGCTGTGTTTAGGTCAGGGAACTCAATAAGAGTTAACTACACTCAGACTCCTGAACAAAAAGTCTGCTTCACAAAAACAAGTCCTCATCTACTTTTACAACACTTCATCTCCTTTTTTAATTCTATCTGAAATTATACTTACACTTCTCCAGAACTATATCTGCCAAACACCCTTCTTAGATGTTCTTGCCATTTTTTAAAGTTCACCCTCTCTGAACATTGTCAAGGACATTGTCAAACTGTGGGAGCCGAGTCAAATCACACAGATCTGTATGGTGGTAGGTGTGTGAGCCCAAAGTCGTTGAAAGTGACAAGTCTTAGACATCTTTTACACAGCCATACAGACCTGAATTCACTAAAGGACTTTGCCAATAACTGACACTTGAAGGGTCTATGTCCAAGCTTTAGATGCTTAAAACATCCATTTTGCTCCTACCAACCTTATGGAACCAAATTTTCTATCAGCAAAACTGGTAAAACACTTAGAGCACAACTGCTGAGCATTTGCAGGAACAATTGCATTTTGATAGCACCTAAGCTCCAAGAGGTTCACAAGTTGGGCTTTCACCTGACTGTGGAGATTGATCTAAGTGTTCTTGGAGACTGCCAAATAAGCAAGCTTTTGATATTGCCACACGTAGATATAACACACGACAGGCAGCGATTTGAACTACAAACATCTCACCCTACTGCCACATGAATAGCACTAAGCACATGGGAAACTTGGTCTCAAACCCTAATTCTGCCTGAAAAAGAATTCTGCTCATTTCTTCCACCTCCCAGGACAGAATCCCAATTGCAAACTCTTGGTGTTTGGGGGGGGTTCCCTCTCGTTTTTCAAAGACTGCCTTATGCTATCAGCTGAGGTCTGCTTCATTCAGTGTCTGAATTGTTATTGCCATCTCATAACATGAACAATGCAGTAACCTGTTCCAGATGGCTCCAGCCAGAAGCTCAAAAGCACAGTCCCACACATATTTTCCTTTCCCAGCCAAACATAACACAAGCAAGAATTAACAGTGAAAATTAACATAATATGTAATTTTAAAAACATCACTAGTGCTAACTAAAATGTACTGCGAACGTAGAGTCTCCGAGATGTCTTGTCATGTTGTGTCGATTTGCAGGTCACACTGCTGTTGTTAGGAAGGAGGAAGTGTAACAGTTCCTGTTGTGCCGCTGTCTCTTGGGGCTCAGTTGTCTCCATATGGTACAGTTACCACCTGTGTGAGATATCCGTGGAAAAAAGAGCCAACACAGCATCCTTTTCTTCCCTCCTGTGTGGGGATGTCACTCACCTGTCTGAAGCGTGCATTTCTGTGGGATGACAATACTGCTGATGCTATCGCTGCTTCCCAAGAACAATAAGCAGAGTGCCCCTTTAATACTGTAGCAGATGTTCTCAGAGTACCCTACCAGACGGACCACATAATTTAAAGTTTTTGTTTTACCTTATCTAACTCTACATCTTATAGATGTAAATATCTTTACGGGTCTGTGGTCACTGATACTGGTTTCTAACAGCACATTTTCTTGCAGGAAAAAAGTAATCAGTGGAAAATCCAGACACCACTGGATCCATTCTGAAAAGTAACAACGGTAAAGATGGACTGATATCTGACTCCACTTTATTGCTTTGAAAACGTATTAATCATCCCATTAAATGAGGAATAGCAGGATCTAGCAGGTACATACTGAAACCCAAACAGCTTAAACCTGTGCCCAGTGAACTGCATCTGCTGTAAGACAAAACTGTTCCGGGTATAGTTCCTTTAGTGAGATCAAGTTTGATGTTCATGATCACCTGTTTAGCTGTAGTGTTTTCTAGGAAGGTCTAGGAAGGCCACCTGAGGCGAAAAAGAGTAATATTCCTGGAAGAATGCTTCATATGGTTCGGGGGTTTTTTCCCCCAGCAAAAGTAAGGTAAGCAAACAAACTAAAAGCTTTTTATAACTTTCCCAGGAAAAATAGAGTTTTTCATAGCATTTTTGGTGCATGTGACAGCTCTCAGCACATCCCTTCACATTACTATTCATTTGCAATGGTATACAACATTCTTCTTGATTTTTCAATCCTTAAATGACCGGCATGTATGCTTTTAAAACTATTTTCCTGTAAAAAGTGTATAGAACATCCTCCTGTAACTAAAGACATAAGATCTCCTTGAGAACTCACAGCTCCCCCTTGAGTTGTTGTGAGTATCCAAGAACATGATGCCCCAGCCACTGTTAATACTTTTACTTTTTTTTCTGTTGCATCTCATCCTTGAGCATAGCTCTGGTAAATGCAATTCACATTTTGCCTGAAACTAGACAGACATATTTGTTTGTTTTTGTTTATTTTCTAAGATTGACATGTACATAAGCGAGGCTGTGGTCTTTTCTCCTCTGCATTTTTGTCAAATGGTCTAGACAGTGTGGTTGAAAACAATGCTCTTTAATCTTGTGACAAGATGTTTACCAGCCCCCTTTAATAATAAGCGTAAATCCTTTATGGCCAATTTCAGCTAAGAATGACCTTCCATAAATAAAGACCTAAAACTCTTTTAATACTTCTGGACAAAGACTAAAGTCTGTTTCACTATTTGAGCAAGCCAACATTCAGTCTTTGCAAGTGCCTGGGATACATAAAACATTGGTCTCCAATTACGACCAGACAGTAAGAAGTACACACTAAAATGTATATTTCCCTTAGAAATATTCAGGACTGATTTATTTTATGTTTAAATGCCTCAAGGCTGCAGTGTCTTTTGCAGTTTCTCAAGTTCTTTACTAGCTTGTGTACCACCCCGTACACACCGGGCACATCTGGCACAACAGCATCAGGCTGCACGTTAGAGCAGCTGACTGGAGACAGTAGTTCACCCTTCCAAGTTAACCTGGCAGCGTTCCCTCTCTGCTGGGGCATGCGTGCTAGTAAAACATCGGCCTTACCTGTGCTTTCTCCTCTCCCAGGTACTTTATTTCTATCACATGGAATTTACATTTTGGGTAGGTTTTCTTTTTTTTTTCCCGGACTTAGAATCATAGAATAGTTTGGGTTGGAAGGGACCTCTAAAGGTCATCTAGTCCAACCCCCCTGCCGTGGGCAGGGACAGCTTCAACTAGATCAGGTTGCTCACAGCCCCGTCCAACCTGACCTTGATGTTTCCAGGGATGGGGAATCCACCACCTCTCTGGGCAACCTCTGCCAGTGCTTCACCACCCTCAGCGTAAAAAATTTCTTCCTTATATCTAGTCTGAATCTACCCCCCTTTAGTTTAAGGCCATTCCCCCTTGTCCTGTCGCAACAGGCCCTGTTGCAAACTAGCAAACTAAACTAGAACTAGCAAACTAAAAAGTTTGCCACCACCTTTTTTATAAGCATCCCTTTAAGTACTGATAGGCTGCAATAAGACTTAGTTGAGCATCTTTTCTCCTTTTTTTTTTTTTTTTTTATTTTTCTTTTAGTCTGCTTAGGCAATTCACTTTGTTTTTATACAGAGCAAAAGATTACCCTCCATAGCATGGAGCATATTCTGCACTTTCCATCAAAACACTTCAGGTTCTGAGCAAACCCAAACAAGTCTGTGGAAATGCCATCTCTCAGCGGGGACGGTTGAATGTTCACAAGTATGTGCACTATTTTTGTAAGGGCACCTGCCAGAACCCTGCCGATGAATCCAGAGTAGAAAAATGTTTGACATCAGCCCTCTCTTCCAGAGCTTCTCTCTTTCCAAGTGGTGGAAAACATTCCCTTTTAAAAAATGTTTCACTCTTCTAGCTGCACATATAAGCAAAGACTTCTGGTTTCTTTTTCCAATAAAATGATCGGCAAAGATGCCCACGTTTTTGGATCTTTTCCTTATGATTTCCAGGGCTATATGTTAGACAAATACAGGAGTGGCAGAAAGTTTCCGCATGAGTAGAGGGATAGTTTTGACTGTTTTGTACTTATTCATCTGCTTTCCTAAGCCCAGAAGACATTTATAAACTTTTCTTCAATTTAAAAACTACTACACTTAATTTACTTATTCCCATAGCAGGGATTATACCATTTCACAATTTATCTGTTTACTTTTGGAGTTTTGTAAGTTAACCATGCTGTTTGGAAATAAATTGGCTGTGAAGCTGGGTGATAAAAATGATGTGTGTTGTCTATTTGTTTTCAGACTCATTGTTCACTGCTCTGCAGCAATGAGGGCTGCTATAAGGAAGCGATTCAGAATGCTCCAGGTAGCAATTCTGCTGAGCAGGGGATGTACTCCTGTTTGCTAGTTCTGCTGTACACACGCTGCAGTGCTTACAAAGTCTTGCAAAAGGATGCAGTTTACAGCACAGATTGTTTCTTTTTTTTAATCTGCCGGCCTTTGCTTTGACTTGCGCTGGTTGTCACAGCACAAGGAGCTCAGCAATACCGGCTGTTCCCAGGGGCTCCAGTCCGTTCGGGTGCTGTGGGGGACCAGAACCGCAAGCAGCCATGCGAAAAGTCAGTGGAACTGGACCCTCCTCCCAACAGAGGCGCTTGTACTGCTAACAGAGCCCTTAGCTGGAGCCTGATAAAGCAATCAGTCCCCGTTTTGTCCACTGTTTCAGAGCAAAATTCAAGAAGCTGAAGGGTGCCAGATGAAGAAAATAGAAAGGAACAAAAATTCTGACAGGTTAAATGTAAAAAACAGAAAAGCGGCCAAGAAAGTTTGAGAAACAAATCATAAGAGGCATAAAAGCTAATAATAAATTCTTTTTCAGACACACCAAGAGCAGGAAAACTGCCAAACAGTCTGCAAAGCCAACAGATGAACAAGGTATAAAAATAGTGCTTAGAAAAGATAAAATCACAGTAGAAAGTTAAGTGATTCTTCTTCATCTGCATTTGCTAGAGAAACTTCAAGAGGTTCCCATAGTGGAATTTAAAAAAAAAAAGAAAGAAAGAAAGAAGTAAAAACAAACAAACAAAAAAACATACTTGGGAGAATCTGCCTAAAATTGAAGTGCCAACAGAAGAGGTTGTAGAACAAATCAAGAAAATGAAGAGTAACGATTCACCAGAACTCACTTGACATTTAGAAATTGTGTTGTAACTGAATTAAATGTGAAGGTATGTAACAGCTCAATTATTTATCATAAGTGTAACCTCTCACAAAATTGCCTTAGTACTAGCAGAACAGGAGGTACCAGATAAAATACTGTATTTAATAGGTTTCCATATAATGCTTAATAAAATACAGAACAGTAAATCCAATATATCAGGCAAATCAATAGCACAGCACAGGGGACTTAGCATTGATCTTTTAGGCATAGATTTCCTTGGAGATTATCCTTAACAACTACGTATCTCAGAAAACTAGCTCTGATCCACGGTATATGGATTTATTTTTACATTTACTCTGTTAGTCCGTGCAACTGAAACTGGCTCCAGCCAACTCCTAACTGGCACCTGTAAATAGCAAACATGAAATTTTCCTGGCAAAAACTTGGGAATTTGGGTATAATAGTTGCCGTTTCCTTCTAATCTAGGATTTCATCTACAGCCTTTGTAGCAACCCTTGGTAGCCCAAGAAAGTGACGATGGAATGGGCACCGAAGCTGAGTTAGGTGTGGCTAAGACTCCCATTCCCTAAGAACATGCCTTTAGGAGGTCTGCTGAGATGCCTTTAGAAGACCAGAGAACGGGGGTAAAGAGGGAAGGACCCAAGAAGTAAGTCCAACTGCTTTTTGAAGTGGAACTTCTCGGCACTAAGCTCATCTCCTCTCCTCCGCACTCCATTTTTGGTAGCAGTTATAGGTGCATCAGTACCCTGGGCAACTGGGGAACTCAGTGCCAAGCACAAAGTCAAGACCACGTCACCGTGACAGAGTACACATAACCTTCTTCCTGTGAGTTACACGCTCAAATCAGTCTCAGTTTGGCCTCTCACCAGAGTTTTGTTTATACCTCCAGAACTGGAAGGTTGGCCTTTCAGTTTTGATCAATTGCAATGCTTTCTGATGTTTCCCTATTCCATTTTAGTTTCCGATGAAAATCTTTTCTTTCATGAACTAGATTTACTAGTCACATTTGGCCAGGGCAGTGCAGGCTTCAGGTTGCCTGCAAAGCATCTGACTATCAAAAGTACCAGTACGAGGAAGTTGGAGCCACTGATTGAGTTCAGGAAAAGAACATCACAGCCAGAGCGCTGAGGGCTCCCTGAATTCCCAGTCCAAGTAGGCAGGTTCTGGGCAGCACACCATACTCATCGTTCTGTCAAGAGTCCAGTAAAGACAGAGGTACCATCTACAAGATCTTTGCCTGCAGGTGGCACTCTGTAGGTCCTTGATCCTGAGTACTCTGCAGACAGTGTGCTATTCAGAGTCTGGGTTTGGGTCCAGACAGATCTGGCAAGCCTAGTTATGACTCACTCGTTTGCTTTAGAATCCTGTAGTTTCATAATAAGCCTCCTCTAAGTTAGCTGAAAACTGTTAAACACATCTGTTCCTGCTCCTATTGTCAAAAATAAGGCAGTCTTCTGTTTGCCTTCATTTTTATTGGCACCCGCTACTTGAGCATACAGAGCAAAGTGCAGTCTAAATATTTTCCAGTTCTATTTCCAGAAAAAGTTTGTTTTGATGACTATTTTTCAGTGCTCCAGTCTACCATTCAAGCCCCTTCCTTTACTATATTTTTACTCCTGGTACAATTTAGTGTTGGATCCATGGTATCGCACATAAACCAAAACATATGGATGAATGAGAATCAACTCAGTGATTCGCCTGTAATTCTGAAAACACCCTTTTATTACAAACAAAAGCATCACTCAAGTACTTTAATACCTTATAAGCACATAAACAAACATATGGATGAATGAGAATCAACTCAGTGATTCGCCTGTAATTCTGAAAACACCCTTTTATTACAAACAAAAGCATCACTCAAGTACTTTAATACCTTATAACAATAGAGAAAACTGCTGCAGGAGACGGGGAAATATTTTTACATAAAGGTTAATTTTACAACCAACATTTCATGTGGTTGGCTCCCCCCATGACTAGCTGAATGCCAAATCCTTTATTTCCCTTCCTATATGCAGTTTCCCAGACACCTGCACCCGAAAGTGTTCGGGATCATTCTCACGTTAACTACTTATTCTCCTGACAAATAACGTTTGCAGCTCTCATCTTTTATACATGTTCCCAATCAGGAACTAATATTCTTATCCAACTCGCCTTATTTGCTCAAAACTGCTACTACCTCTTACTGTTGCGCTATTTACATCTGGTTGCCACTTTGTTGCTTAAGCTAAATATATTTTTATTGATAATACTATACTTACTGTTCAGGAACCACATGGATTCAGGCTACCTAAGTTGTAAAAATCCAGTTGCCTCTGCCAAACTTAAGATGGGCTTCTGTCTCTCTGGGCAGCATGGAAAGGTCAAATTCCCAAAACCTTAGCATGTCCTTAGCTCCCTACTCCCTAATTTACAAAAGTTTAGATTGGAAGCGTTGTAACTCTTAGCTTCCTGTTCTCGGAAGGTTGTGTCTAGCAGTGCTTCCCGTTCTAGGGAGTCAGGAGCTACCACCAGTCTGCTTTTACTAGGTCAAGATCAATCATCCGACTTTGCTCGCCTGATAGAATAGCCTTCGCAGAAAGCTGCCAAATGATAAAATACACACCATTTTGAGTGCGTTATGTGCTTCTTTTCCCTGACCCCTTGGACTATTAATTATTCCATCAACAAACATTAGATACGAAGTGGTATCTAATGTGCTACAGTGATGGCTAATAGTTACTATTTCATAATGACGTAGAAGAAATAGTTCCTAGCTGCCTCAAATCAGTAAAGTCTCTTTGGTCTGTGCCCCAAACCTGGTCATGCTGCAATTCAACCCATCTTGCACGACCATCTTGAAATCACTGGGGGGAAACACAAGCAGCATCTGATGTTGCAAATGAAAACCTTAGGCTTAACCACATGGAAGTACTGCCAGATTCCCCTTACCTTGATGATACTGGTTGATATTCAAAGTGTATCCAGACAGCGCTCTGAAGAGTTAGGTTTCCTTTACGCTAAGGGAGACAGAACAACGTTCTAGGTTGTTGGTACAGCAAGGGTCAGACTTGCTCACTTCGTTAACGAACACCAAAAATAGGCATAAGTAGTTTGTTTCCCTGATACCGTTGATCTGTAGTCTGTCAGTGCTTGTTGAAATACCATGTGACAGGGCTTCTAAATTCTGTTCTGTCAATCATTGACAAAAACCTCTAATAGTTGACTGTAACTCAAATATTATAATCTTTTCCCACTTTTCCACAGACTCATACTTTTTAAATGGTCCTCTCATTAAAACAAATGGTTAATTGCAAGCATTGAAAACTAGACGGAGCCACGGGGAAATACGATTTCTGGTCTATTCCCTGTCAACCACTGCATACGATTTCTTTCATTCATTCATACAATTCCCACCTGGTACACATGCAAAACTCTCTGCTGCTGACAAGTTCAGCAGCCACATGAAGTACCGAGACTAAACTGCAACGCTGCTTTCTTGGTAAGAAGAATGGTCTTCTCAAAGCCTGAGGCATATTGTCAGGGCTGTTAAAAAGCAAGTAGCGAGTCTCTAGCTGTATTTCTCTGGGGACAAGCAGAAGACCACAGCCTGTCTCACACACTTCAGCAGAAGCAAATGTACTGACAAGAGTGAAGCTGAGAAGGTTTTGATGCAAGACACACAAGAAATCCTCTTTAATATTTATTTTTATTACTGTTGTGGGAAGTTGTAGGAAGACAACTCTCACATTGCACACACCGAACAATATTAGTAATTTTTGGGTTTGTCAGCATACTCACAAATGGGAAAGTACATTCAGAAAGACATTTTCTAGTCTTGGTGGCAAAGAACGCCCTTTTCTTCGGAAAAAAAATTCCACCTTCAAATTCTCTGCTGTCAGATACACATTTTAGACTTCAGTAAAGGAGTGTGGATGCTAGCAAATGCATTTCATCTTCTCATCCACTTGCAGGAAGTGCACACAATCTCCTTTTTTCAGCAGACTATGTTAAAGTTTAACTCACGCAATAAGTATACAGGCCCTAAAAGACATAGGTGATTGACCTACTCAAATATATGCCCCTTAGGAACATTATAGCTGCGTTTCACTATTGTGCATTAACACGTCTTCAGTCAGGAAATCCGTTGTCCCACTTATTTGCCAGTTTGACTTGTTTTCACACCTTCATGAAACATGTGTTAACATCTCTGTTGTCACTGACTCTGCAGGCACTTGCCTGTTAACCATAAAAATACCTAAGAGAATTTGGGAATATATTCCCCATATGCTCCTTCAGAGCAGGGGGTGCAAGTCCCAAGATAGGCTGGATCTTGCCAAAGCAAAACTGGACTTCATTAAAATACACTACGCTAGAAGTAGATGATTGAGGACTCCCGTGTACACACAAGGTTCCTTCCTGGGTGTCTTCCAGCTGACTGGGCATTAGAACCACAATCCGAGATTGTACAGGTTTTAGGATTGTAGGAAAAAAAAAAATATATGTTTACACTCATTTCTACATAATTCAAAGGGTAAGATGTTTATACTCCTAATATTTGACAGCTGATTGATGGTTTGAGGAAGACTAGCTACATGCAGTATGATCCAAAGTCTGCCAGTCACTTAACAAAATGGCAAGTTCTCTCTCCCATATAAATCAAACACAAGGATCCAAGGGATCCTTTCTCTATGATCTCAGACAAGGAAAACAAAGCTCAGGCCACAGCTTCTATTGTTGAGTAAGAAGCTGCAGCACTCTTTTCCTTTCTTTATTGATTTAGGGCAAAATTCCAGCAAAATAGAACACTGCTACAGAGCTTTGTGCAGCTGCTACCATGGGTGAGCAGAAACTGCCTACTGAAAATGAGATTATCTGGGCTGCTGTCAGTCTCCGGGGCTCAGCTCAGTTGGCATGTGGCTGAACAGTCTTGAAGGCATAACCTTAGCTGTGACGTTTCCTCATTTGTGTTTCCTCCTTCAAGCTTAAGATATTGAGTTTAACTTTTTTTTAAATGTGGCAAAGCTCCAATCCCTACCAACAGACACTGTATCTTTAAAATAGGAATTATTCTTTCATCTTATGAGGATAATGAATGGTTTTGAATTTGTCAGGGTAATCAAATGTTAAATTTGATCAACATGTAAGTGTATTCTCACTTCACTCAAAAGCATGGTCCCAGAAGACTTGTTACTACATTCATATGTTTTTCTTGACTGCTGTATTTTCCTAGTCCACCTAATAAATGACAACAGAAATACAGCACAAGAGAGTCATCTGTTATGTCCCACCCCCCCTTTTTTCACCTTGCACTTTTGAGTTGGTGTGAATCTGCACCTCTCCTAGCAATTTGAGATGTCACTCCATTTTCAGCTGTGAACTCCACAGCTACATGCAAAGATTTGCAAGACATTCTTATGTCTAGTTAGGTGATCTAGTAGCATACATGCTCAGCTTCTGCAACCACAAGAGCCATCCTAGCTGTGGTACTACAACATTCACAAGAATTTTAGTTATAGGAGGAAATCTAAATAGTGTACATTCACACTGGAAGAAAATATTGCTGTGGTAATAGGAATGAAACAGAATTGGCAGAAGCAGACTTAAAAAAAGGGGCACTTTCTGGGTGTAACATTCCACATAGCTGGAACTGTGAGTGGCAAGGGAGCTGCATCATGTTTCCTCAAAAGGGGAACCATTTGTGTATGGTTCCCAACGAGAACAATCCAAAACAAAAAAAAAGCCAACCAAAAAACCAAACAACCCAAGGCATAAAAGAACTCAAATCAAAATGGCTACAAATAGAGAAAAAAGGTTTTTTTCAGTCTGCTTAAGAGGCCTGGGAAGTGTTTTGGTGTTACTGTGGATATTCACAGTGATACTTAGTAGCTGACCACCACAGACCACAAAAGGTTAACCTTTTCAAAGGCAGTTTGGCACAGGCTGCCAGAAACTTGAGAGCAAGCAATACTAGTTTTAAAATCTAATCTGTGAGAAGCTGTTTAATGGCTATCTTAACAAAAGAGTAAAGAAAGATTAATACACTATCAGTGCTCAAGGATGATGTACAACATCTGTGAACATTTAAAAAGAAATTGCATTTAACCAGCAATGCCACAAGCTCAATAAGGCAGCACAGAATGACCCCAGATTACTTAATATGGTCACTTACTGAATGATAAATGCTCCTTTCTGTGTATGAAAAAATTAACAGTTATCTTCCAATTGTTGTTTCCAACAAGGAAAATAAGCCTTTAATCACTTCATACAATTGTCTTCTGCTTGGCAAAACGTTTGAGAGTTTTAGCAGCATGGCTGAACTCCCAATTTGGAATAAATTTGCCTGAATTAGCCTTTCAACAGATCTAACACAACCAGCAAACAACAGGCGCGTTTCTTGCACACTTATGCTGATAACATGCTTTAACGACTACTTGCTACAAAACGTATTTCAGAGTTAGATAGGTGATGCTTTCAGATACTGAAATTTAGAATCTCATACTGTTCTATAAGCTTGAAACAAACACAATAGTCCAAGACTCAGCGCTGCTACTGCTGTAAACAACGTACCATGTACAGATTATTTTTTCCTTTAAATAAAATGCCAGCAGCTGCCTATTCCTGTGTTTTTTATTGAAGACTGGTTTCCATATTTAAGCTTTGCGGGGCTGCAAATAAATTCAGTAGTATATAATGGCACAACACAATAGAACAAAAATTGTAGGCTGGTAATTCTTACATATTAGCGTCTAGGAAAGCTAATTAGAAGCTTTCTACCTGAAAGAAAACTGCTCAAGGCAACAAAGTATTAAATTACTGGAAGGGGAAAAAAAGAGCCAAAATAAAACAAATACATACAATATTTTTAATTCCTCAAGCCTTACTGCTACCACTGCTGTATGTGTATATATGCTTATATGTATTTTATGTATTTTTTTTTTAAACATCGACACAAAGACTACTTTGGTTTCAATGTCTAGATAAATCAAAGACTCCTCTGTTTGAAAGAATGCATGAAGCTGTTACCTCTGACATTTCCACAGTATACTAATGTGTCTCTGTATTAAACAAACATTTGTATTTTTTCATCAAGTAGATGACAAGAAAAAATTTAATTTTATTCTAGTTAAATCTACTCCCACATTGGGAGTGTTTGGGAGGATGCGACATCAAGTTTACAAGTATGTCTGATTAAACGAGTTGAGAAAATTATTCTTGAACTTTTATACGATAATGTGGCAATAAAGTCATCAAAACTGGCAGTAAGATGACATCAAAGCTTAAAATTGCAATGCTCTCATGTGGTATGTGATAATGTGAAATACTTCCAAGGTAAGCATCTTCCATTCTGTCTCTTCTGCTTTAGCAATCAGTCACTGCTCTACATATTCCAGGTAGCCTGCCTTATTAGTTGTTTATGCAAAATGGGTCAAGAACATGAATAAGAAGCAATAATAAAATGCAGGCTGGGAACTGACATTTGGTAAAAAGAATTCTTTCTACACTGGTCACTCTAATGTGACAAGTTATATGGCTGTGACTAACTGGTTTAATGGAGGGGAGTTTAATTTTTAAAAAATACACCTGTGCATTCTTTTACAGTAACAATTAGAAAGATAACCAGTTACTTTCTTCTCTTTGCATAGAATGCAGGATGAGCAAAGAACAGCAAAAAAAATGAAAGAGTAAAGAGGAGAACAGAAAATCCTAACCCTTATTTTCCCCCCTTATATCAAGTTTGCAAAATTAATTCCTTACTAGAATTCTGTTACCTTACCACTAAAGATAACTGACAGCTTGTTACACCAAAACAAGGAGGACCATACTCTTCTTGCCTCACAAAAGCAAGGTGAAAGAGTACAATTAAGTTAAATGAAGAATGAAAATTTTCAACTACTGCACCTGCTCATAAATTCCCCAGAGAATTTTTTTCCCCCCACTGCTGTGTGAAAGACCCACACAATTAACAGCATAGACTATGTGAGTCACATACTTAACATGTGGGAAACTGCTAAGGTAAATATATACGAAACAGTTATCAAGCACAAAGTAAACACAGAAGAAAAATTAGAGGAAAAAATATATCCGCTAATCTTTCAATAAAAACAAATCTTGAAGGTTTATAATAGTCTGTGAAACAGTCTAAGAAAGAAGAGAGAAACAAGGCAATGAAGTTGTTCTACACTTTTCAGTGGGAAAGCACTGCCTGGAACACAGAACACGTTTGATTTCTAACAAAGCAACAAAACTCACCAATGTAGTTGTGGAATAAGCCCTAGAACAGAAACCTCTAAGCCATGGGGATTTTCTCCATAGTTCAACAGACCTCCTAGGACTTAAGGACTGAAGCCTCTTATATCTCTCCTGTAGAGGATTTTCTTCTCTCGGAATTAGCTTAATGAGGAATGCTGAAGTTCTTCAATACCTTTTCTTGGGTTTAGATTTCCCTCCTCAAACTCATAGCTTACTGTATAAATGGAGCTGATTTACAGCATGCAGAAACAAATGGTCTTACCATGTTTTATTTATTGGCATTTATAAAGCTTCCTGGAAGAGAAACATGTACATATTAAGTACTCTGCAATTAAAGAAAAAATTTGCACAAAAAAGTTAAGATCTGTTCAGTTAGTATATTCAGAGGAGAGTGAGCAGCATGAGTCCATTTGTAATTTATAATAAGTCACAACTTTTAAAAAATAAACATTTCCTTCTGCTTTGGCTCACCAAAAGGCAATTTTATTCTGAAGCAGCTATAGATCCTTAAACAGATATGACAACAAGAACGAACTGCACAGAGACATCCAATTTCAGTTTTCTTTATATTTGTTGTAGAAAAAAAAAGGTACCTATTCCAGTCCAGTTTAAACGAAGATGTACATTTGAAGTACCAAACTGAAATGTTCTCAGCCGAGGTAATTTCAAATTCTCATTACATGTATTACATAATGCAGAATTTACTTTGGTATACTATCTGCGGCTGCTATCCTTTCAGAAGTCAAACTGCCAAATGAATTACCTTGTCTATAATGGAGTAAAAAATTTAAAATAAAAATTCAATATGGTCAATCCACTTCCAAATTTGCATAAGTCGTCCATGAAACATTAACATACTGGAGAAGAGGGACTCAAGCAGTTCTTAAGGTAAACACATTAATTAAAAAAAAAACTTTGCTAGATTTCAAGGCAACAAAAGAAATTCACTATTTGACCTCTACATAAATAAATGCAAAGATTTCTTGCATTATTTTGGTTGATTCTGTACAAGTTTCAGTAATTAATTTTATTTAAATATAACTCTTACAACAATTTAATCCGGGATCTTAATGAATATGAGAAGTAAAGGTTGACTGTTCTAATATAGAACTTGCACAACAGTTATCTTAACACTGACTAAACAGGGAACGGCATACAAAAAGATTTAGAAATGACACATTTTAAACTGAAGATGTTTTATCTCAGATTCACTATGAAGATGACTTTTGCAAGATGACTTTTATCCTTTACTATGCAATTTCATTCTTCACCTGCCAAACAAAGTGTACAAGTTATCACAGCAAAATTTACACAATAATTGACTTTGGCCTTGGTATTACAAAGACCTATTTACACATTTGAGATAAGTAAGTATCTTTTTCCCTTTAAGTTCTATACATGTGTTCAAGCTTTAAGCCTATATTTGGATCTACAAAATCCTGCAAGATAAAAAGTCTCTCAAATATACATCTTAGACCATTAGAGTACAGTGTCTTTATATATGTGAACCTACCTTTTGCTAAATTACCCCCTCTTCATCACATGGACACCTCTAGAAAATGAAGCACTCGCTTCCACAGTTAACTCCTTGGTGCTGATGGGTTTGACTGCTGAAAGCAGCTATTAGTCAGGGGGGTGGGGGTGTGTGTGTCAAATCATTATGCAAAAAGGGATTAACATGCCTCAAATTGCCCCCAAATGTGACCAGTCCTGTAAATAAAAAGATACATGTCCTAGTGTACATTAACTAAATGTCATAAATCGTGTGTGGGAAGACTGCAGCTGCTCAATAATCACACTCCCATACGTCCACCATCTTATTCTTTGGAGTTTGTGTCATTAATTGAACACCTCAAGTAAGATCAAGTTTGGCTGGAGGTGTTTTGTTTTTTTTTTTTAATTCTGGTTCTTGAAGGCCCACTGCCAATGGCAGATCATTTTAATGGAAAAACAGATCTCAACACCAAAGAGTTAATGCTGTCTATGCATAACTGAAACAGCTCAGAGTATAACTAAGGTTTAAAAGTCCTTCTATTTGTCTTGTGACAATCTAGCAACGAGATAGATTTTTTTTTTTTCCTCAGTTTAAGATTTAACCCACACCCAAAATGAATGCCTGCTGTAAAGAAGGCAGTTATTCATGCCACCATTAGAGTTTCCAAAGCACTGGTTAGTTCGTAATTAAAAGAAAAGCAAGGTATAATTACAAACAAGTACATGACTTTTTACAGAAGGCCTCATTGTGGTAAATTATATACAGCATAGTGTTCTCATTTTCCTTAAAGTGCTACTATCATCATATTGATACAAGATTATCTATTGTTTTAGGAGGTCTTTTAGTACAGCACCAGCACTGGCATCAGGGGACACTGGCAGTGGTGTAAAAGTAGGCAACGTGTCAGAAATAGGTTTCATAAGCAGATGTCCAGAATTACTAGCAGGTGTTATGAGAGGCACTGCTGCAGATCGAGGTGCTAAAAATGGATTTGCATCTGGTCTTCTGCTCATTCGCGAGACTGCAGAATCTGCAATGTAAAAAAAAAAAACCCAACAGAAACACTTTGTTAGAAAGCATTCATAAGTCTACCCAATTTTTACAGCATTTGTTCACAAACAAGTTCTAATATTACCTATTACTTTTGCAACATGAAAATCCTATCTTTTTGCCATGAACCGTAGACGCTCTCAAAGACTTTCATTCTCTCTATCTTCTCTCATCTTGGATCTCATCTGCCACTGCTTCTTTTGCTGAACAATTCCTATGTCTACACTTCAGGCCACCAGTTACAAGACTGACTAAAAGATCAGGGCACTCCCAGGACCTGCCAACCATATTGTGCTTGTTGGCAGCCGAAACTCAGTAACAGTTCAGGCTACCCAAAAAAATCTACACATCTTTGTGACAGGCACCATTAACACCTTCTGCCAAGGTTCACTTCACGCATGCAATATCAGGTATGAAATATCTGTCATGTTGACTCCAGCACTATGCAAAGGCGTAAGGGCCCTTGTGCAGGCACTACAATGCAGCACACAGGTAGGTTTCCCACCCCATGGTGTAGTGGCACACCTTCCCCAGGCTCAGCCCCAAGAAAACCCCTGTAAATAAACGTCACGGACAGTAAGTCACAATTTAGTCTTGAGACAAAACTTAATGTTCGCTCATTAGTCAAATTATTAAAACAAAAATTTTGTTAGAAAGTATTAATAAACTATTTTTTCTTTTTAATCTAACGATCGACTTGTCCCTCCTCACCTTCCCCCATCAAATCCTCACTCAGCTCCAGATGTAACCTGTTCTCAAGGTTCCTACACCAGATGTAGAACAGAAACTAAAATGACATTCCCATATCATAATAATTGTTTGGATAGGTGATTTTATGCAGATTTTTTTGTTTTAAAAAAGGTCTTTCATCATGTAAACATCCTAATTCTCATAAATGCCTTTCTGTGTGGATATTATACTGACACTTCTATGCACTTGAACTGCTACCATATGGTTTATTTCTAGGAACAAAAAACTTAAAGCACCCAAACAATTAAAGGGATATATATATTGGGTGTCTAGTTTTACAAGCCAGCAATTTAGCTCCTGAATGGATAAAAGAACCAAGAATTTAGTTCTTCCAGACAAGGAAATTGGTTTTTTTGCCAAGTAAAATAGGTACTTTAACTATTATATTACTGTTATACTACAAGGAAGAAGAATAAAAATAAGATTAAACTTAACTTAGGTTTATTAAAAAAATAAATAAGTACCGCTTTCAGAGATAAATTGGTATTTCACAGTAGACATTTATACTTTGTAACATCCAACTACTTTAGGCAAATTGAAAGAGATTTTTTTAGCATATATCTCTCTCTCTGTAGATCTATGTAATACCTAGGTTTATGGGGTTGTGGGTTTTTGGGTTGTTTTTTTTTTTTAGTTTACATTTAAAAGTTTCAATCAAAACAAGCTTCTGCAAATCAGCAGGACTGTATTAAGATGAAGTCTTAAGTGCACATAAAAAAATTAAGTACAAACTGGATCAGTCAGACTGAAGATTTGGCTCTTACATTAGTTAAACAGAAGTGCATTAATTTCAACATGCATAATATAAGCAAAATTCTTCTCTGCCTTAGGAAAAAAAAAAAAAAAAATCAAAGTTAACACTCATGCACAGCTTACAGAGATTTCAAATCAGGCCACATACTTAACTGATTTTATTTCAGTCCTCTCTGAGCAACCAGGTTCTACATACCAGAGAGGCACTACAAGGTTGGTATTACTTGCATTCTTCACTCAGTGAGACCCAAGCTGATCAACAGGGATGCTGAAAATCAGGACTGGGTTCACTGATATACCATATGGAGTTGTCTGCACAGCATCTGTTTGGCTCCAACAGGTGCTGTTAAAGGTTTTCCATATCAAAGGGAATTTGGTCCCTCTGATCTTCTGTACTGAGATTTTAGGAAGCGGGATATAGAAGCAGTGGGAAGGAGGGGTGGGGGAAGAAGAGGGAAAAAAAAGAGAAGAGAAAGTAGGAAATTGGGGGGGGGAGGGGGGGAAGAAATCAAATTCATAGTTCACAAGTGAGGAAGCACAGAATCATTGAAATCCCCTTGAAAATTCTACCTTTAGTTACTTATGTTCTGTGTATAGATTCAAATTTTCCTTCAAATGTTACCTTGCATTTGACTGTTGGATGGAGTACTGCTAGTTTTACCAGTTCCTGCTGCTCCTAAAGGTTTCATATCATTAACAGAGAGCTTGGGTGGAGGAAGGCTTGGGCAAGATTCTGTTTCGAGGAATTTCACAAACAATTCTGAAAAAGACTACGAGAGGCTACTAGTTATTATATTTTACTGATGCTCTTTTGAAAAGTATGTAAGTTAAAAATACATACACACATAAACCAAAAACATGTCAACAGCCTCCAAAGAATTTTGTACTGGTACTTAGTACTAAGTACTTAGTATTTGGTACTAAGTAGTCCTTAGTGAGTGACAATGGAATTTATTTTCAAAATACAGTTTGTTGTTGTCTCAGTAAGTGGTGTTTATGTGAAATTGGTAAACTCTAAAGATAACACACACAATTCCACCACGGTTCCATTATTGATTTAAGCCAATCGTTTCAAGAATCCCATGCTGCTACTGACATCGCAGCATTTCCTGTGTCCATGCTCAAGCAAATCACTCCTCCAGAAACACATAAAGCTTAAACATTTCTCTTAAAACCCATTGCTTTCTTCATTTGACAAAAAGTCTTGAATAAAGGAAGCATGGAATGATTAAGGTGTCAGTAGCATCACAAGATAAAATTTTGCTTAGTAAAGCCTGTACTATACATACAAAAGCATTAATTTTCATCTTCTACATCCATAGCTAATCAGACCACAATCCTCTGGTAGCCTAAGTGCCTGCATTATTTTAGTGGGCAAAAGCCAATTCCTACACTTCACGATAATTTACAGGAATCGCTTCTCAACATGCTTTTCTAGCTCAATGAGCAAAAAACCAAAGTTAATCCAAAAAGCCCAATCTCTCAGTGCTCCATTCTTGAGTGAGTTATTTACTGGTCTGCAAAATGGAAAGTTCCATAGATTAACTGCTCCCACGGACCATGCTATGAGAACTGTTGCTTTACAGTATTTGAAAGCTTAAAATATCAACTTTACATACTGTACATAAAAGGCACTAGCTGCAGCAGCTGAGAAAGCTTTTCAAATTAAATTTAAAGGACATATGGGAACACAGTCATCAAAATATGATGTCATGGTCTTCTATACTGTTGAATACTGCAGAATTCCAGACTCCCACATGTATTTAACCTCCAGCACTGTCAACTTGCAAGATAAAGTCCATTCTGTAAGAAGCCAGTGATCCCAGGAACCAGTGGAACAGTAATTGGATTTCTGTATCAGCCCAACACTTAGTATTGTATAGTTTTCATCAATGCCTACATATTTATTTAATGCAGAAAAAGCCTTATGCCAAAGCAGTTGCACAAAACAAACAAACAACACAAGATACAGTAGCATCAGTAAATGAAGCTCAATATACTGATGAACCAAACATCAGCATTAATATGCAACTGCCCTGTTTTTTCCACTCATAGAGAATGCATGATTAATTCTTACACTATTAAAAATGTTCTGATGAGTTGGCCTCAAAGGTGTGCTAGGGACACTCTTTGACCCAGCTCCTCCACCAAGCCAGCCAGTCACCCATCTTGTAACTCCTCTTTGGTCTTCAGATAATAACTAGAAAGTAATAAAAAAAAAGTTAGGAAACCAAAAATAAAGCAGCAGATAAAAGAAAGTGCAATATTGTGCTCATTATATTTATTCACCATAACTACGTGGGAATCCTACAGATAAATAAAAACTTTAATTACTGTCAAAACCTTATTCTCTGCCTCCCAAAGACTAGCAGTCTAAAAACCTGACTCTACTTAAAAATATAAGCCCCACATTCTTCATAATACCTAGTGGTACTGTCCTGGTTTTGGCAGGGATAGAGTTAATTTCCTTCCTAGTAGCTGGTACAGTGCTGTGTAGTGCTTACACTAGTCAAGGACTTTTCAGCTTCCCATGCTCTACCGACTGAGAAGGCTGGAGGTGCACAAGAAGCTGGGAGGGGGCACAGCCAGGACAGCTGACCCAAACCGGCCAAAGGGACATTCCATACCATGTGACATCATGCTCAGTATATAAAGCTGGGGGAAGAAGAAGGAAGGGGGGATGTTTGCAGTGATGGCGTTTGTCTTCCCAAGTAACCATTACACATGATGCAGCCCTGCTTTCCTGGAGATGGCTGAACACCTGCCTGCCGATGGGAAGTAGTGAATGAATTCCTTGTTTTGCTTTGCTTGCGTGCGCAGCTTTTGCTTTACCTATTAAACTGTCTTTATCTCAACCCACGAGTTTTCTCACTTTTATACTTCTGATTCTCTCCCCCACCCCACTGTGGGGGGAGTGAGTGAGCGGCTGTCTGGTGCTTAGCTGCCGGCTGACGTTAAACCACGACAGTCCTACATAAAACTGGCTTACTTTTCTGTAACTGACATATTACAACTATTACACACAACAGCAGAAAGTTAAATCCCTTCCTTTCTGCATTAGCATTCCTCAGCAAAATGAGATCCATTCTATTAAAATAATGTTATCAAAAGATTCCATTAAGATCAGCATGTCCCACATAAAAAATTAAGTCAGATGAGAGAACAAAAAACCCATACTTTCCCCACAAGAAGTGCAGGGACAGTCACATTTAGTTTAGCAGCAAGGCATTCTATTTTCAAGTAAGGATACCACAAATAAAAAAGGAAGTCTAGTTTTCTGCAAAGTATTACCTGATCGAGTTCTTCCTTTTTTATTCCCAAGATACTTCCCATTAACCTTAACACTTCAGGACGTTTATTTTTTGGAGTATGAAAATGTCCAACAAAGAGATTTCTCATCAGGAGCCTGCAGAACAAAGGAAGCTTTTTATACAATCTGCTCTTATATAAGAGTTGATACTGAAATATTGATGCATTTATTCCTCATACTCTTGCCTAATTTACAATAATCCAAATAAACAAATCTAATACAAGGAGCTAAAAGGGTACCTCACCAATTTCCTTCCCCTACAAGTTATAACATTTCTTATACAGTAAGTGTCAATTTGGACGGTATTAGAAATATTGTATGCAGTAAGGTGAAACTGAATTGTACATGAGCAAGTTTTGATGTAAGTACTACAATCAGGGAAAATGTTTATTCTAAGATCTTGACTCAGGAAAGCATTTAAAAAATACTTATATGCAGTCCCAAATCAAGACGTAAGGAAGGGGACAGGGGAACCCATTTGCCTATCCCCATTTCAGTTCTAAAAGAGAAAGTTCTCTAAGGAGAAGAAGGGAAAAAAACAAAACAAAACAAAAAAAACACACCACCAAGGAAGAGAGATTTATACAACATCCAGGTGATGCTAGCTACATGAAAGGGCTTGCTGTTCACACCTTAGACATTATAACAGACGTTCATTAAGAACTTTTATCTCCATTTGCAGAGCTCATGCTATTGAAGTGCACTTCTACTTCAGAAACACATCAGTAATCCAAATTTACATACACATTGGTTTTACTAATCAAAATTACTCTTTACAACCACCAAGCAATTTAAAAATGTCAAAATAATCAAAGTATAATTACAAGATCACATACAGAAGCCCAGTTCTGCACTACTCTTGCAACTGTATTAGTGACATACCTGTATATTGTGAGGAATAAAAACCAAAAATGTATGGTTTCATTGAAGACTTTCATTAAAGACTTACTTGTCCACTTTTCCTTCTGTGCTGTTCATAAGATTCATTAGTTTATTTTGTACATCTTCTAACATTTCTCTTCTGATCTCACCTATAAAACATTATGTCACAGCAAATAAACAAAAATTGAAACTTTGAAACTTTGTTGCAAAACTTATTAATAATACACGTTTTAAAATAAAAATATGTAATATTGTTATGATGCTTTTTTAAAAAAAACAAAATCAGCTTGATCTTTTATTAAAAAAGTGTCAACTTTATAAGTGATTATTATTTGAAATCATAAGCTAAAGTTTCTGGAATGATACTCAATGCTAAAGTACAGGAACACACAGAAAATAAATCAATTGCAGAAGGTCTGATGAACTGCTCTGTTCCACCCAGATAATACAGAACTGGAAAGGATCTCTCGATCAAGGTCTATAGTCCTATGGTGGCAATCTTTTTTCATAATCTGACCAAACTGCATGTTGGCATCAGGTCTTTTGATCTCAGTACTTAACCTCAAATATTTCCTAAAACCAGCTATTCTGCATACTCTACTATAAGGTTGCTAAAGCCTTGAAGTACTAAGGAGTTCTCCAGTCTCCCAGGAGAATTACTGGCTAGCAGAGCAACATCAGTAACTTGTTGTGGGTCTCTTCTGGTAGGACCTCTCCCGCTCTGTTAACCGATGCAAGCTCTTGAAACAGCACGCTGGGACACACACTAATGCATCCTAGAACCAGTGCTGTGCTTCACGATTCAGGATATTGGCAAGAAAGGCTCTGCAGAGACTTATGCAAGATTCCCCATACTTTTGGGAATACAAACATTCAGTTAAAAATGGCAGAGATGAAATGCCACAGCTACCGTGAACCAAAGACAAAACTGAGAGGAAATTGGCAAACGCTTTCAGTCAGGCATCATGGCCTGCAAATTAAGTGAATAGGCCGGTATTATAAGTTAATTAATATGAGGTTGTCTAGGAGTGTGCTAGGAGTCACTACACTGATCTTCTGCCTTTTTTTGCACACTGACTCCAAGTTCTGATACCATTCGTAGTGGCTGCAGTGAAATCGATTCATCAAGGATAATGACAACACCACCAATAATGACATTCTTGGCCTACACAAAGCACCCTATTTTTCCTCTCCACAAACCCAAAACAGGAACTACTAGAAGAGTAAGAAAGGAGTTTAGATTCTGCATTCACTAGTGCTATAACTTTTCAGCTTTCTGAAATTCTTGACCTTAATCAATGATTTGTCTACTATCTACACACTTGAGCCTCATGACATCAGTGTTTAATGAGGGAGATACAAATGTAGTAGCCCATTTCATTAAAAGGAGCCATGGCATGATATTGTTATATTCACTCTTGCCCAATAATTTCACAGCATCAACTTCTCTACAGTTCTAAAATTCCACTAACACAAATTACTTGTTAGCTCAAATACAGAATACACCCAATTACCCCAATCATTCTGTGTCAGTAACTCAGGCTTCCTCTGACCTCCCACAAAACTCAAAAATAAAGCTCATAATAAAGAAAAAAAATCTCCTAGAAGTTTTACTTGCCATAAATATTTTACAACATTCTGATTGTAAGGAAACAAGGCACAAAGTTTTCTCCTTACGAAAACTCAGACGTACTAGAAACTGGATAAAAGTATCTGATGTTCAGGTCTACACAAGTTTGTACAAAAACCAGAGTAAAAAGTGCTAGAAAAACTTATCTCACTTAAATCCCCAAACACAGGATTTAAGAACACTGCTAGTAAAATGTTCTCAAACAAGAAAACAAATAATTACAAGGTACAAGGAATTCTTAGAAGATAAACTACAAATGGCTTCACCTCAAAACAGCAAAAATACAATTTTTCACCAAACTGGGGTTCTGCAAGATACTACCTTTGAAGTTACTTTTTTCCTAATAAAAGTACAAGTCAGTCTTAATCACACACAAGAGCTTGACAAATATATTATAACATGGACTGTCCATGTGAACACCAACTCTACCCTACAGTTATATAAGCAGAAACGAAAAGCTTTTTCTCCTTTCCCTCTATAAAGTTTGAATGCTTATCTTCAAATCCTACGGCAAAACTGCTGATCAGCTTAATTTCCCTATCATTCTAACACTTCTTGGGCTCATGCTAATTAAAAGTGCTTCACTGAAAAAACAAAACCCACAAGAGACACTTTTCTTGTATCTATCTTGTAGTTAACTTCTAAAAAGCCTCAACATCTTTGTAAGAAAAGTGACTTTTATAAATTTGTATACCCTTAAAGTCATCTGGTATGCATGAAAAACATTTCAGTCTAGTTTCCATATGACTTTCAATCTTTAATAAAAGTATGCCATAACTACGTTGACACAACATGGTTCTCAATTAACACCACTAACTCCATGAGAACCCACACAGAGTTTTCGTATATATATATATCAAAGAGCTAGGCTGTGAAATGGATACAACCTAATATGTCCTGTTCAAATACTCCACATATTTATATAAACATTTTGCTTCACAAATACAAATTTTAGAGAGTACAGAGTAGAACAAACTAACCAGTTTCATGCTGGAAAAGTTCTTACTCAAGGAACGTAAGGATTAAGCTCCTTATTCAAAACAAGCTAAAAACCAAACAGAATTATATACATTATACAACAATATATCTTGTAACAACTACATCCACATGCACTGAAATCCATTCCAATAATGTGACTGCTCTTCAGCACCCCTCTCTCTCAAAACACCAGGGTGAGGCACAGGAGAATTAATCCATGGTTTCAAGGCAAGGAACGTAAGGATTAAGCTCCTTATTCAAAACAAGCTAAAAACCAAACAGAATTATATACATTATACAACAATATATCTTGTAACAACTACATCCACATGCACTGAAATCCATTCCAATAATGTGACTGCTCTTCAGCACCCCTCTCTCTCAAAACACCAGGGTGAGGCACAGGAGAATTAATCCATGGTTTCAAGGTTACTTAAAATCATGCTACTTTGTAAATGTGGTTAAATAGGATCCCAATACTTGAAGGAAAGCAATATAATTATGGAATGATAACAGTTGTAGGAGCATACATGGAAGCTGAGTTGTTATTTGGGTCTCCACAGAGTAAAAGGGAATTTAAAAAGTTAAACTACTAATGCCACAGAAAGATAAATAAACAGCATCTGAAAACAAGTTTCAAGTAAATCTCATGCGCTCTTGCTATTGCTCTACAAAGCAAGACAATCCTGAGTTTCCTTTTCAATTTTTATTCACATGATGAATTTTAAAACAAATGTATTAATAATTTAAATGAAATGTTACTGTTGTTTTCTATTTTTTCCTGGCAAAAAGATTTTATATCAAAGAGGACCAACTTTTAAGGACAGCTACACAGCTATATTCCATCCACTGTGACTATGCAACTCTATCATTAAACAAATTTTTTAAATGGAATATTTCCTTCTAAAATAGAATCTTACAGTTGAAAAGGACTTAAACATGTACTTCATGTGTATGAAAAGACTGAATAACAAAAGAGACCTGAGCCAAAATTCAGCATGGACTGCTGTAAACCAGACATTTACAACAGTCTCCAATGATTTGTTAACCATTTATGGCAATCCAGAAAACTGCATCTGGTACATCTTATACTTTTCCATTAAAATCACTTGTCCTGCCAAAAAAATCCATAAAGAAATCCTTCAAAAGATTCGGCCAACAAAACTGTGTCTGGGAATGTATTTGGCCAATTTTCAATAAGACATTATATGTTTTCTTGTGTAAATAGAGAAAACTGAGTGGTCTCTCTTTTCTCAATAAAAATTATGATTTATTCTACAACAACACTAAAGTGCCGTTTCCTTTATGCAACAATCCCTTTTTAATTTTTGTTTAACAAGTAAATCGCTTGCCAATATAACATAGTTTGATAAAATACTGAGATTCAGTTTTCTCTCAAAGTTCAAACTCCTCCTGCTTTCATATGCAAAGGTTTGCAATCAAAATTAACCAGTAATGAAGAGCTCCCCATTTGAGAGTGCCATATTTGCCTATGCCAAAGTTAATTTCAATCCAGGGTGTTTGAAAACTTTTGCTGTGAATGTCTGTAGTGAGACAGAGATATACAGATCAGTCAATTCAAAAACAAATCAGTATTTAGTTGCACATTCATGTAGCAGCTTGAAATCTAATTTAGCTTGTAAAATTCCTATGTGAACTCAGGAAGCACTCCTATGACGTCCACTTGGATGCCAAATTGCACTTAGACACAACTAAATTTAAGTAAGTACACATTCAATTATGTAGTAGAAAAGTCATAACTTTTTTTTGTAGAGTTCTTGCTGAAATTGTGAAGACTTTCAAATGACTTTTCACACCAACTATATGATCATAAGCAAGTATGCTTTAAGAAAATATTATTTATTTCAAGAGTAAGACAAATTATAATTTAAAAATGAATAGCAATAATTAGTTGTATATGTTCAGAGCAAGAGTTACTGCTGCATCCAGCAGAGATGATGTTCTAGGTCTTCCCCTAGCAAGCCTTAGAGGCATTCACCCCAAAATTTCCCACAGACATGGGGGAAAAAGCCAGAAAGTAAGAGCTGTTAAGTAACCACAGAGCGAGCAAACCTCTGCTCTGCAAGCTCCCTTTTTAGAGCTGCTAAATCACAAATTTTAGGCTCTAAATCACAAATTTTCCTCTGATTTTAGATTTATCCCATGTGCTCAGTGAAAGCCTGACCATAACAGAGGATGCTGCAGTAACAGCAAAATATGGTGACCCACAGAAATAAAGAGGGAAAGAGAAAGTAGAACTCAGTTGGGAAAATGGAGGAAGAAAAGACAGATGAAGACAAAAAAGAAAAAAGCCTAATACTCCCTCAGCAGTCGGTATTGTTAACAAGTTCACACATATCCAAACTGTCATGCAACTAGACACAAAAAGTAACTTTCCCTCTTGGTTCGATGAAACATTGCAAACAAAATTACAAGTCAGGGCTGAGATGTAAGTACAGAAATCCAGCAAAATTATTATTAGTCCTAAGTCCTGCTTTAGCAAATGCTACGACTCCTTTCTCATGAAAACTAAAATTAATGCAGTAATGGGGGAAAAAAAGTGACCTTATGTTACTCATATAGCTATTTTGTCACCTCCAAGTGAGTCTCTGAGCTTATAAATCTTACTGATGTTTGATATTCAAACACATTGTCTAGAAATTACCCTTCATTTTTTTCATTTGATTATACTAAATAGCATAAGGCCATAAAACTGAAATCCATTGAAACAATAACAGTTTTTAGTAAAAGGTTATTCTGCTTTTTAGGCTTTCCTACAGTTTTAATGCTAAACATGTTTATCAAAGAGAAGGCTATGCAACTCTTACAGAATTCGTGTTTCAGTGATGTCAGAAAAAGGAAAAAAAACCCAAACCACACCCCAAAACATTCACAGAATCATAAAACCAAAGAAACATTTATGTTGGAAGGGACCTCTAGATCAGCTAGTCCAACCCCTCTGCTCAAGCAGGGTCATCTACAGCAGGCTGTCCTGGACCATGGCCAGTTGGGTTTTGAGTATCTACATGGATGGACACTCCACGTCTCTGGGCAACCTGTTCCAACGTTTGACCACCCTCAGCGTAAATATTCTTCCTTTTCAATACTGTTTCTTCTGGCAAATTCCTCTACCATCTGGCCAAGTTTTGTATTCAAATCCAAAGTAATGACATTCATCAAATGTCAGAGTACTTAATCTGAGAACAATATGAAAGGCATCTTTCTAAATATGAGCAATCAGGAAGCTTATTTGAAATGAGATCTAAAAATACAATCTAAAGATGTGTCCAAGACCTTCCACATAATCTCTTCAGACAGTCTCACATCTGTGCAAGAGCTGCTCCCTCTACATCTCTTACCAACAGCACACCCTTTCTCTCTACCTCACTGTAATCCTGTGTTCATGTCAAATATGGTAGTTCGTTACTTTGGAAAAATCTGACAACAGTTGGTATTTCACAAACTTTTTTAAAAAGACACTTACAGAGCTAAACCAAGGACTTTTTGGTATTTACAGGGGGGAAAAAAAAAAAACACAACAAAAAACCAGCTACTACAGGGCTTTCTTTTGAGAAAGATCCCTAACAGAAGGTAAACATACTTTTTCAAATTTGCTTTATAAACAACGAAGTCCTCAAAAGGTGGCACAGAATTACGCTTTTCCTCATAGGAGACGAATTTTGGTAAGTTTTTGGGAACGCTACATTGTCTCCTCAGCTGCTTGGAACATTTTAAGGGGAGATAAAAAAATGTAGTTACCTTCTTTCTTAAGCTCTTCAATCTGTTCCTCTTTGATGTCAAGCTGCTCAGTAAGCCTTGATGCTGCATCCAGTGCAGCATTTGCCTCTCCTAAACTTTCCTGAATAGAGGGCAAGAAAGGGACAAAAAGAAGCAAGGGAGTTTACTATCACAATTATGCTAATACAACACAGATCAAACATAACAGATGCAGAGACTTCAATCACTTCTTCTTTAGAATAACTGGATTGTAAACATCCTCAGAAAATGGATGGTCAGTAGAGGAATGTTAATTTGCTGACCTTCTTTTAGTTCCCCCCTCTCTTCCAAGGAAGAGAGAATAATTACATAACTTGATGTATTCTTAGACAGTAACAATTAACACAGCAGTTAAAAACAAAAAATTCAGTCAAGAATTAGCAGTTTCACAGGGTTCAATTTTGTTATTCAGCCCACCTGCAGCGATACAACTTTTTCTTCTAAGTTTTCCGCTTTTTTCCTCCATTCTGCAGTCTGTTTTTGGTGTTTCTCCAGCTCTGCTGAATACATAGCTTTTTCTTCTAAAGCATTAAAAATACAAAACAAAACAAAACAAAATCTTGATTCACAACATGTAACTCTTTTGGGGATATGCAACTGCAAAAACTCAGCATTATCATATCTGGTCTTCATGAGGTAGAGGTGGAATTCAAATTTCATAAACGGGATATTGACCACCAGTTTTCACAGGGCCAGAATTGTTTTTACAAAGGCTTTTAAAAGACAACAGATTCTGAAATTCAAGCTATCAAAAAGTAAAGCGCATAGTTAACTATCGCAGTTGAAAAACGCTTGTTGCAATCTTTGCTATTTCTTGACAAAACTTACCCTGTTGGAATTGCTCTAGTACCATCTGCAGGTTGGCCAGTGACAATGCATACTGCTTCACTTGGTCCTGTGACATGGTGAGCTGTAGCACAGTTTCATCCCTCTGCTTGGAAACCAGGTTTAATTGCTCTTGCAAAGATTCAACTTGCAGACTAGCTTGATGACTTAGTGAAAATAAAATACATTATTTATGAAGACAATAACAGAAGTCATCACAGAGAAAAACAAATCCCAGCAAAAATAGCCTACCTTTAATTTTTCAGCTCAATTTATAAAATGAAGGCTTTTTTTTTTTTCCTGATTCCTCTTTAAAAAAAACCAACAAAAAACCAACGTAACAACAGATTTTAAATAAGCCTGGTAATAAAATTTTGGCAATCAAAAGAAAAAAACCAAACCTACTTTTGTTTGAAGTGCATTAGAAAAAGAAAAAAAAAAACAAACAACTTATCTTTGTTGTTCATTATTGTAACAGTATCTTTACCAAAAAAAGAATCCATACCTTGCTAATTGTCTGCTTCAATTACTACATGAATCAATAGGTCTTTCTACCAATTTTTACTTTTAAAGCCAGTCTCCAAGAACGCAGTATATCTTGCTCCATACTGACCACTGGACGCCCCGTTTAACTTCCCATTATGCAAAAATATCATGAACCTGATTTACTCCAATTCCAGGCTCTTTAAAAAGTGCGTATTTAAAAAGTGCGTATCAGCTGGGAAATAGGCAGTATTTCTTGAAAGGTATTTGACAAGTTTGATGAAGAATTAAGAAACATTCTGACAAACAGTTTTTACACAACCTTCTCCCAACTCTTCCACTTTCTCCACAATTTTTCACAATAAATTCCGCTCAACCTAGAAATCTCTTTGCTGAGAACATTAAGAGCAGAATCCATCTTTGGCACTAAAAGAAAAGAGAAAGACTGCAGCTACATACATTTTTTTTATTAAAATACTTGTTCATTTGGGCAATTGTAGTAATATGAAAAAAGAATTCTTTTGCGCAAAGTAACCAACATTCCTCTAAATAAAACAATATTTAAACAGTCACGATAGGCATTGAGTAATTTTAATACTTGGATTTTCATTATTTTGGCTGAAAAATGTGATTATGGCAAATAAATAAAAAACCACAGTTGGCTCTAGCTTCCCAGATTCTGCTACCCGTGAGAACTTCAATGCATCTTGCTTTACATATATATATATACACACACACGCTAAAAAGAAAAAAGCTCACCGTGGAAAGTATACACTGCTGTATCGGGTATAAAGTAAGCATGTGTACTTGTCTCGAAAGCAATTCACAAAGCATGACAGTCACATCTGTGCATTGAAGTGTATAAAATAAGACTCATTCAAACTGAATGAAGCCTTGACTTAAAATTAAGTCCATCTTTTTTGATTTGACAGACAACTAAATTGATGGGTTGGGGGATTTTTGTTGTTTCTAGTTCTAAGCACTGTCAAAGTTGTGAGATTTCAATAGTTGCTACTAAAAGGACAAATACTTTCTTGAGTTCTCAACAGTAGCCAAGTATATTTCAAATCACCTTCCTGATTTAGAGTAACAGAAGTTTGTATCTTTTTGTTCTTTCAAGTGCTTAGCATATTATAGAATGGTAATTCAGTAAAATAAAGCCATTGGTACCAGTCTAGATAACTGATATTTACGGTTGCCACTGCTGTATAAGTTAAAAGACTACCTGGCATTCTCCACTGCAGTAGATGAGGACACGAGTTTATCTTCCAAAATCAAAACTTTCTTTCTTAGCTTGACCTCTCTATCTTCAGCAGCTAAAGCTTCTCGCGTATAGGAGTCTTCCATTTCTAAAAGGTGATTACGTAGCCTCTCCAGTTCCTGATTTAGGCGCTGCTCTTTCTCACGCAAATGCTGTATCTGTGTAGAACATACCTTAAGTTGCTCATACTATCACCTTTCATAAAAATAATTTAAGCAAACACAAATCGTGTCTATTGAAGAACATTGCATGTGTATCCGTTTTAAATACTTTTTACAAGTGATTGCTACCAAAAATAATCCAGAAAATATTACAGACGCAATTTCTTATTCTTTTTTCTTTTATTTCTTGCAACTGTAAATTACTTGGTTTACCTCACTCTGCAGGGCACTGCTCTCCATTTGCTTCTGTTTGAGTGCTACCATGACTTGGTCTCTCTCTTGCTGAAAAGTAACAGCCTTTTCCTGCATTGATTTAACTTCATTTAACAGTTGATTCAATTCTCCTGTCTTGCCCTGTTGAAGACACAAACAAGCATTTCAAATGTGGCAAATAGTTTTATCAAGGGAGACACAGCCTTTGCCCAGAAGAGCGTAAAGACCATACTGATCTTACAAGGAAAAGGGCAGGACACCCATGGCCCTACAGCATAGAAAAACATTCAGAGAAAATATTATTTTGAAGTTCTTTCACTCACATGTTACAAGACAAAGTAAAACTTATTGCTAAAAGACACTATACAGATGCATTGTCTTAACTGACTGCTGTGAACAAACAGATACCTACCTATCTTTAGATGATAGACGTGTATTATGTACATAGTGCCTCAGACACTTGTATACTTGAAAATTTCACTTTTCCCCCAGTGTTTGGAATCTGTGATACCCATTTATTAGGCCATGCATATGTAAAGCATCAGCCTAGGTAGGTCAACTTGTCTGAACTTAAGAAGACTAAACACATGAAGAAATCTTTAAAAACAAACCATAAGGTGACCTCACTCCCAAAGATTAGCCTTCAATGAATCACAGCAATGTCCATCACATTTTCAGGTGTCAAATTTCAATGAATAATGTTCCCACTTACATGCAGTTTACTACAACTTTACATTAGCATATAAAGGAGAAGTGTGAGCATGTCAGTTACACAGAATTCACATGTACACATGAATGCATTTTCAGTTATTTGAAACTTCTCAGCATGCTCTTTACCTTTTGTCTCACATGTTGTTTTGAAAGCAGTTACTTCTATTGAATATGTTGGATAAAAGTAAACCAATCTTTGGTTTTATCACTAATACTTATGAGCTTCAACTATTTGTTTTTATCAAACTGAATATAGTAAAATTCTTTTTGCAGTAGAACCATAAACCTGCAGGCAAACCTTCTCTTTTTATGTCATGTTATTGTCTGACACACACAAAATACAAAACTGTTTGAATACTACTTTTCCTAGTTCTCCATGGCGAACACAAAGCATGTAACAGGGACTTCTCTGATTTGTGCAAGAAAAATGTCCAGACAAATGTTCCATGCTTGTGAAACTGAAAGCCTAAGCCACCAGTGAGTGAAAGTCTGCAGGCCAAAGACATGCAACAGAGAACCTAGCCAGACAATGCAGGGTTCCACGAGTTAGAATAAAAATAAAAATAAAAAACAAAACACAAAACAGTAAGAGTGTGAATTTGTAAAGTATTAGTATATTTTATATGGGCAAGACTGATGAACGTGAAAAGTCCCAATAGTAATTCAAAGCTATTTTTCACAACGTAACTGTACTTTCAGACAATAAAACTTCTCATTGTAATTCTATAGTATTTCTTTAGAACAGCATAGGGAAACCTCTACTATGACCAAACAGAGCTAAACATCTGTCCTAAGTCAAACTTCTCAAAAAAAAAAAAAAATCCTAGTTTTTCACATATACTATGTCAAAGTTGAGACTTCCAAGTAATAAATTTAGAGAGACACACATTGTTAAATGCAATTCATATTTTGCTTTTCCAAATACATTACCTTGCAGATTTAGTTGGTAGTTTGAAAATGCTTCAAAGAGATGTGAGGGTGGTGAGGCACTGAAACAGGTTGCCCAGAGAAGTTGTGGATGCCCCATCCTTGGAAGTGTTCAAGGCCAAGTTGGATGAGGCTTTGAACAACCTGATCTAGTGGAAGGTATGCCTGCCCATGGCAGAAGGTTGAAACTAGATGATTTTTAAAGTCCCTTCCAACCCAAACCATTCTATGATTCTATGAAATTTTTTATTATACTTATAGCAGGGGAAAAAAAAATTAACGCCAAGTTACTTAGCAATGATTTGCATAAATACCACTCTGATAATGGGCAATGCTTATAACTTTGGAAAATGAAAAGGGATGCTAAAGGCAACAGGAAGAATAAGAACAGTATGCATGGAGGGGACAACTGTAAGAGAAGATTGAAGAATGGTGACCAGAACCACCAAGATGAAGAGAATGGGAGCCTGGACAGTACAGAGGAAAGAAAAAATTATCTGTTTGGAATTAATTACCAGAAAAGACTGCCCACTAGGACATATTCACCTTCAGAGCTTACAAAGTAAACCAAAGATATCTACATCCTTTGTCAAGTGTTTGTCAAAACTACAGTAAGACTTTTGCACTGTACTTAATGCCTATTTCTCAAAGAGAAATGGCAATTCACACATTACTTCCTTAACTCCAGCAGCAGCAGTTCATACAACGTGCTGTTGACCTGTGTGTCAGTGATGCCACATAATTCTTTGCTCTTTTAAAAAAGATTCTTCCTCAAATTACATATGCAATAATTAATAAGCCACTGCAACTTTTCTCTGAACATACGCTTTGAAAAATGTATCAATTTTTCCATGTGTCAAATTGTAGAGAAGAAACCATTAATTTAGCTTGTCCAATCTTTTATCTTTTTTTTTTATTGCAGTGGAGCTTCTCCAGCCATAAAAGCAAGACCCATAAACCCATTCATCTCACAGGGATGTTGTGAAGCAGTCACATTGGAATGACAAACACTAGAGGAAAGCACATTGGAAAATCAGTCCTGCTGGCCAACTCTGCAGAAGTTTGAGCACTATACAGTAGAAATAATATAGGGCACAATGAAGAATAGGGCCAAAGCAAAGTATTAAGCAGCTGTTCAGTAAAGAGCAATTTCCAAATAAATGAAAAGTGTAGTTTATGGCTGCACAATTAACAGACAACATTGTAAACCACTCACCTGCTGACTTTTAATTTCTTAACTTTGAGGGGGAGGATTTTTGGTGTAGCGTAATGCAGTAAGGAGTCACAAATGGATTTCAGGCAAACATTTGATGACTACATATACACAAAAATGCATTACCATGTAACTAATTCTAAAAGATATTCATAAATATGAATGCACATACCTGTTCTTTTTCTTTCAACAGCTTCTCAAAAGCAAGAGCTTTTTCCTTCATTGAGTGTGACTCAAACTCTTTCTCTTTCAGCATCATCGAAAATTGCATATTAGTCTCCTGAAGTGCTCGGAATTCTGTTTCTTTTTCCCTACACCTTGCAACTATTTTTTCATTTTCTTCTTTCAGTTTTCGAATATCCATTTCTAAAATTAAATTTCTTTCTTTAAGATTAGTTACAGCTTGCTTCAAAAGCTCATTTTCATTTTCTTTGTTACTAAGATTTTCACTCACAGAAAGTAACTGATCGCTTTTCGATTTAATTAGTATGTCTTTTTCCCTAAGGGATTTCTGTAAGACATCATGTTTTTCTTTGATCTGCCTCATCTCTGACTCAGTCCCTTCTTGACTCTTTCTTTCAACCTCTGATGCTGTAGCCACAGAATCAGATAATCGTTGATTGTTTTCCTGAAGAGTCTTAATAGTTGAATCTTTTTCTTGCAACTTTTTTTTCAGTTGTTCCAATTCCTTTTGAAGGAGTTTAGACTCATCACTGAGTACTTCAGGAGCACTGTATTGAATGCCTGAAAGCTGTGAAACGGTGGAAGCTGTTGCCACAGATGGTGTTACCAAATCAAGTTTACTCAGGAGAAGGTCCTTGGTGCTATGAAGCTGTCCTATGCTGTGTTGAACTTGTGCTAATTCCTGGCTAAAACTTTTCAGCTTCTTCTCATTCTGTTCGTAACTCTGAATCAAGCCATTATAATCTACCTGCAACTTCGAATTACTATCGCTTTCAACTGAAATTTGTGCTTGAAGCTTGTGTAACTCTTCTTGGAGGTGAGCTGATTCATGCTGCATGTTCTGAACCGTGGTTATTACTTGTTGCTTCCACTCTTCCATCTTCTTTACTTGCTGTTTTAGTTTATCACGTTCTTGTAGAAGTTCCTCAAACTGGTTACTGTTAACACCTCCTGATCCGTTATCAGTACCTGTACCAGATGTCTGCAAGACAGTCAATAAGGTTTGGCATTTTTGACTTAGAGCATCTATTTCAATATCTTTTTCTCGAATGATCCGGGATAAATTCTGAATAGTTTCTCTAGACATATCTTGACTGCTGTTTTCAGATCTATTAGATAACTTTTGATTCTCCTCTTGCAACCTTACCAAAGCTGCTTCTTTAGCAGCAACCATATCCATGATATTACGATACTCTGTTTTTAACTGACTGTTTTCTCTTGTCTTTTCACTTAGAACTGCTAGTACCTGTTCTCTTTCCATAACATAAGCTTGCAGCTGCTGCTGAAGACAAAGAACATCCTGCCTATAGGAAGCTGAGGAAATTCTAGCATTGAGAGCTTGTATTTCTAAATCCTTCTCTTGAATGATCCGAGTAAGTTTGCCAACTTCATCCTTAGACAACTGATCAATTTGCTGACTTAGAGAAACATTCTTTTCATTTAGAAGCTTAATCTCCATCTCCCTTTCTTTGATACCTTTTACCAGTCTTTCAATTTCAGCTTTAGATAAGTCATGTTTTTCATTTCCATTTTCTCCATTAAGAGTCTGAACTTTGGTTTCCTGAAAAAGGTCAGAGGAGTCAGTCTGAATAATCTGTCTCTGTTTGTGCAACTGAGTTTTAATCTGTTCAATTGTTTTCTGCAAATTTTTAATTTCCTCATCTTTCTCTAAAGAAAGTCTTTCATGTGTGACATTCATTTGCTCACACTGAAATTTAGACTCATCTATTTCCTTTCTTTGTTCCTGCAAAGACTGCTGAAGTTGCACTGTTGTTTGATTCTGATCTTCTATTGTTTTTTTGTGAACTTCTATTTCTTCTTCAAGATTATTCTTTATCACTTTTAACTGCGTTACCTCACTTTCGAGTTCAATAATAATATCTAGAGTTTTAGGCTCAACCACAGGCGTAGATCTACTTTGCTGATCCTTAAGGCGTTCAATTTCTTCTTTCAAATGATTATTTTCTTCCTTCATGACTGCAAGACTTCTGTCTTTTTCCTCCAAGTTCTGTTTTAAGACATCCTGCTTTTTTGAAACTTTTATATATTCCTCAAGTTCCTGCTTCACTTGTAAGGCTTGGTTTTTAAGTTTTTCAATAAATACCTCTTTTTCTTTTACAAGTTCTGTCAACTGCTTTTGTCCTCCTAAGCTAGTAGTCAACATCTCTTTTGTTTCTTGATGGTCAATTTCCATCTGCTCAATGCTCCTTTTAAGTTCAGCGATCTTAAAGTCTTTCTCTTGATTGAGTTTAACTAGGCGCTCATGTTCAAGCTGCAATGCAGTGGTATCCATACTACCTGCATTTGATAATTCCTCAATAGTTTGCTTATACTTATGTGCTTGTTCCAAAAGCCTCTTTTCCGTCTGGTTTAATTCGCTCTCTAATTGTCTTTTTTCCATTTTCAGAGCCTCCACAACAGTGTCTTTTTCCAAGTGAGCTTTATTTTTCTCAGATATGGCATCACTTAACTCCTGTTTTAGTTCTTCAATGGCTGCTATCAGCTTTCCATTTTCTGTCCTGAGATCAGACACAGATTTCTCCAAATCTTCACTTAGTTGTTTATTTTCTGAAATGTCATTCTGTAGTTTTGCAATTTCTACTTCTCTCTCTTTCAGAATCAGATCTTGACAAGTGTACTTAGATTCCCAATTACTTTTTTCTGTTAACTTGCTCAAGGATACAGAAAGTTCCTCCTCTCCTTCTTTTAGCCTCTGCTGCAGTTCTCCGATTTCTTTTTTATGATGCAAATTACAGTCCTGGGCTTTCCTTAATTGTTCCTGAAGATCTTTAATATTGTCTTGAAGATGCTGCTTACTTACGTGCAAATCATTAAGTGCATATGAACACTGGCTTAGTTTTTCTTTCTGACTATCTAACTCCTTAATAGTTTCCACCTTCTCAATTTCTAATTCTGATACTTTCCTTCTTTCAAAATCTATGTCAAATTTCAGCTGTTTGATGATACTATCACTTTCTGTGTGTTGTTTTGACAGCTGCTCTTTCAGTGTAATCACATGCTGAAATGAACACAAACAAGAATTCATTAGGAGAGGAGACCCAGCTGAATTATGCATTTCATTCATTTTTATCCTCTGATCATTGAGAGGAGAAAAGTATTTCCTAGTTGTCAACTAGTATCAACCAGTCAATGCTAAATTAATTAAAACCAAATATCAAATAGGGATAGATTACATTTCACTAAAAACAAGAACACCATCTCCCCCAAAAGAACCCTAACTACCTATATCAAGGAACAAAAAGAGAACTACCTAAGAAACAAAACTGTCAGAATTTGTCAGGGCAGTTGGAAAAGGTATGCAGCTAACACCCATCACTTAAAAAAAGGGAGGCACTAAATTTAAAATAACAAATTACAGAAGTGAATGCATATCTGTATATTCTATTTTCAATTTGCCATATTATTTCTTTGTCTGTAACAAGTGGGTTTCTTGCACTTCAGAATTTCGCAGAGACAGCAGATATGGAGAAACACTGGTCCCAATATTCTTTTTAAGCCTCAGAGGATAATTTGTATTTCCCTGCTATCTATGTTCAAAGATCAACTTAAGATAAACACACACACACACAAATCTAAACATTTATTTTAGCAGCTCAATAATTAGTTGCAATATTTATTACCTGAGTAGCTTCTTGATTCTGCTTATCTAGTTCTTCCAACTCCACTATTAATGTTTCTCTTTCGGCAATACTTTCATTTAATTCATGTTCTTTCCTTTCCAAATCTTGTCTTAGCCGATTTAATTCTGAATTCTGATCCTCAGTATACACAGAAAGAATATTCTCATTTTTATGTTGTGCACTTGTCATTTCCTTCTCAAGTCCCTCCTTAAGTTAAAGAAAATAATTCTAAATATTAGACTTTATCTTGCTGAAATTTGTAAACTGTTTAGATTTGAAACAGTTTCTTTTTTCCCCTCAACAATTAAAAGCAAAACATGCATTTTTATGTTAGAATCTCTAAGCCTGCATGAATATTATCCCAGTTAAAAATTCTTCATTGTGAAGTATTTGTCACTACCATTCATACATACACATTTATTTTCTCATCACTAAGTTTAGGAGTGCAATTTACAAACTTCTGCACAAAAAGCCATGGTCTGACAAGCAAAGTTATATCCACCTCTGACATACGGATCCACAGCTGCGATAAACTATTATACCTCCAAGAGATACCCTAAACATGTAGTACGCTGCATGGCAAGACAGGAATTTTTAATCAAGGACACCTGAATAACATCCTCATGAAAAATGCCATGGAAACTCTTGAACGCATGCAAAACACAGAAGACCCCAGTTGAAAAATACTACTGGACACAAAGTAAACTAAACCAAATCTCTCAAGCATGAGTTTATAGAGGACTAAGTCAACCTTGTCAAAAACTAAAGGTGTGTTCCAGAGAAACTGTATGTTCCACTGCTTAACTTCATCAATAAGATGGAATGTAGTACTACATTAGAAGTAGTTAGAGTACCACATGGAAGAAGAGAGATGTTTTACAACTGATAACAGTGTCAAAACTGAAACGTGCCAAAGCAGAAGAGGTGAAAAATGACAAATTTTATAGAATGTGCTATTAATACTTTAAAAATGTATGTTACAGCAGCCTAAGTAGCAATGGGATAGGTGAAACTCCACTAGTTTTCTTTAACAGAGTATGCTGTGGAGTTTCACAAGTCAAAAGGTATCCTTTCCACCAATCCACATGTAATTATAGAATTAATCTACAGTTATCTCCTTGATTACAAGATTATTTATGTAGAAGTGCAAATGCCTCAAAAAACGTATAGTGCCAGAACGTGTGTTTCCCATCAGTTACTATTGTTAGGAACTACTTTGTTGGCTTAATTTCAAAATTGCTTTACCTGATTTAAACTTGAAAGTCTTGCTATTTCATTTTCTGCTTCTATAAAGGAAAACAAAAAAAACTCATAGTTTTACTACTTTCCAAAAAAACAGTAAAAACAAATCATTCTCCCACCTTGCCCCAACAGAACTCTGCTGCTCACAAGAGAATAGTTTCACAGTATTTTATGATGATAAGCATCAGTGCTGTAAAAGATTCAAATGCACCATCAATCACCACCACAAAGTAGAGCATTACTTTTACAACTGAGTCCACATTAGGAGGACTTTGGTACTACAGTGTGTCAGTTATGCAATATTAAAAGATTTTCTACATACAGATATACTTCTTAAACAGGTATGTTTCAGTGTTTTCAGTGAAGATATTAGCAACAGACTGCCTTTACACACAAAAAGTGTACTTTTAGAATTTAAACAAACAGCTTCTATTGAGGCTTACTTATTTTTAAAGAAAGAAAAACCTATCAAACAGTTGGCAGACATGATTACTTACCTAATCAGAAACCCCTATGATAATCACACTAGTCCTAATTGTCTCCTATTCTGCTTAGCCTTACCTCAATGGACAACCCTTTTCTAAAGCAGCAACTTTTAAAAGGTACATATTCTCATATTCAGTTCCAAATTCTTAAAATAAATTCTGAGCATTAAAAGCTAAAACCTGTGAAGATATACTCAAAATTAAAAGATTTTAAAAAAATCATCATCTTTGTACCTAACAGTGCTTGCTGTAGTCTGACAACATCTTCTGGTAGTGATGTCTTTGATTGGAGCTTCTTCTCCTGTTCTTTCAAGAGAGCATCTTGCTCTGCAACAGAACTTTGCAGCATACTAAAGTCAGATTTAAGATTTTCATATTCTTGTGTTATTTGGATTTTTTCTACCTTTGCCATTTCTTGCTCTTTCAGAAGAATTTTATTTTCTTCTTCGGCAGAAGACAATTTGTGATTTAATTTTCTTATTTCGTCTTCTAGGTCCTTTACAACCTGCAACTCTTCTACTCTTCCTCCTTCTAGACTCTGAGCATTTTTTTCCTGTTCGCTAATTTTAGAGTCACCCATGGCATCAGCATTCACACCATCTAAAGAACAAAAAAGATTGTTTGCAATATTAAGCAAAAGATCTACAGTGCTCGCTTTGGTTAAAAGTCTCTTCTTCCACCCCTTCTCCTGACAGAGGGAGATAGTCTAAACCAGAGACATGATCATCATCAACAGAAAGCTTACTTAAATAGAATTAACATTTGAAACAGTGCTATACATATTACTGGTTAGATAAGCAGCTTTTCAAATACTTACACATCCCTGGCTCAAAATAATTTTAAAAGGTAAGAGTTGCAAGACATACATTGTTCACAATTTAAATATACTTGACCCCCATCTCTCTCGGTGGGGAGATGACAGAATCTAATTTATCAGGATTTGGAATCCCTCAATTTTCTAAGAATAATTTATCAAACTCCATCTAATTTAGCCTGATGCAAAATGCCTGTTTGTAATTTAATTAATTAAATTTCAAAGGTTTGCTGAATGGTTGTCATAGAGAACAATTTGCTACAAATTAGTACATCATTTGCTAAATGATGCACAAAGTTTTTCACCTAAAGATCTCATTTTGCAGAATTACGTTTTTACAGATCCACCATACTATCATGACATTCATAGTTCTGTACAATCCTCCCAATGTAATTTCCAGGTAAGTTACAGATTATAAAAAGATGTAATCGAAAATATACAGAAAAAAAGTTAAATTAAAGCACACTGCTTGTGAATTAATTTCAGTGTAAGTTCAAACACTTCCCCCTGCCCCAGTCTGTATTATGTTGTCAAACAGAACGAACAAAATAAAAATATAAAATACTCTAATTCTTTAAAAGCTGTAAGCAGTATTTATTTTACAGTTAACTTGTAGTGCAAAAGATATGGGATTCCTGCCTTTGACTTCATTAAATTAGTCCTGCTGGTGTACATACGTGCAACGTGCAGTAAAAGACAGATTACATCTTAACAGGCATCTGATTTTAAGTAGCAAATTCCCTACCAGTACTACCTTTGAAATTAAGAGGCTGTGAAAATACTTCCCTTCTTTCCAAGAAGAAAATGGATCTCTCTTTCCAAAAGGAGAATATACACTCTTTAGAAGTCCAAGTTTTAACAGATAATAAAATGTAGGTTTACAGGCAAATCTTACATATTTGTGCAAAGAAGCCCCTAAAGGAAACCTGTCATGTCTATTTTTATGGAATATGAAATACCTACAAGACAATAAAAAGCTCCTTGTGAGAACTACTGAGCTTTTCCTACAATCTAATCACGCCACAGACTAAGACGTGGTCCTTATGGCAATCTTTGAGCTTTTGTCAAGTAACCCAATTGGCACATAGCACTTCTCACCAAAGTTATTTTTATGCTGAGATTTTCTTATCTTCAATTTTGCATGTCTCGTCCACACCTATATTCAGCGCAAGTTAAAAAAACAGGAAGCGTAGAATTTAGAGCACAACATTTGATATGTATAGAAAATGACCCTCTAGACTGATACACGTCAGAAGATGAAATGCTATCATTCCAGTGTTCAAGCCAACCACAGTGAATATAAGATACTAGGACACACATGTGTCTTAAACATGAAGCTGAACTAGAGTTGAAATTCAAATTCCTAAACATCACATATTGGATATCTATTACACTGTTACATACATATTTGATGCTTTAACCAAAATTCACTGTACATTAAATAAAAAAGAAAGCATGTGGTAATAAAGACCTTGCTGTAACCGATTCTCAAGTTCTTCAATCCGCTCTTCATATTCGCTCAGCTCTTCTCGGTGTCGACGACTTATCTCTACTAGCTTTTGTCTGTGTGCATCCTGCAATACTGAAAGTTCATGTTGATGTTCATCTATTTCTTGACTTAAATTCTGTTTGAGGTCCTAAAAATATCATTAGAGAAACAGAATGGTACACTACAGTACAGAAGCTTAAGAAAGAAAAAATCCAAAAGAAAGAAAAAAGTTTTCCCTAGTAAAATTAAAGGATTTATTAAAGGATTTCTCACAGGAGAGGTCAAGTTGCTTGGCTTTTGTTGGTTTGGGTTTTTTTGAACGTGTTAAAACACGTTCCTTTTAAAAATATGTTTACACAAACAGTATGCTCTACACAACAGCAAATATTAAACCAGTGTAGAGAGACTGCAACTCTTTCATAGGAAGTGGATACACTAGGACATATTTCTAGTAACTTTCAAGGATGACATGCAAATCCGTATTTTGCATCTTCAATGAAAAAAGGCAAGATGTTTCTGAGAAGGGAGAAGAAATTATTTTGTGTATTGAAAATTCAGTCTCATAAGTTATCAACAGCTTCTGAAAGTGATTTGCCTTCATAAATACTAATGTCATTCTTTTAAGCTTACGTACTATATTCATCGAGTCATATAAATACCCTTTCTCAGAATAACTGACTTTTTAAATACAGCACAGCAACATTTCAGACAGCAGTACAATTACATGCCCACATGCATTTTTAATAGAGAAAATCTAAGTGCTAGTGTTGTAAATATTTTAACTACATTCACAAGTCATGTGACCGTATGCAAAAACCATTAAGACTAAAACAGAAGAGAAGACTAGTTTGTCAAAGTTGTCATCTTACCTTAACAATATTTTGCAGTTTGCATATTTCACTTTGTTCAGCATCATTTGTCCCTTGCACTTTGGAAGTCTGAGAAAAGAAAAATCACATATCCATGTGAAAATTGTGATAAATATGTGTATTTTTCATGTAAGTGCTTCCTCTGTTGATAATCAAAAGTAGAAAACAAAAAAGCTAACATGAAGCAAAATTCAAATCTACAGGAATTTTGATCAAAAAAAAAGACATTTTAATGGAGACATTTTAATTTTCCGTGGATTTTTTAATTATTATATGCAAATGTGTAAAAGTTCGGGGTGGGGGGTGTTATTGCACCTATTAGGACAACAGGGTTGCTTAATTTTACTTGAATATTTCCACATGGGAAAAGTATACCTCTGAAATCAGGCTACAGCTTGAAAAATGATAACTCACATCAACAATAGCTTGAAAGATTATATTCTTTCTTGTCTCAGCAGACCATGAATTACAACTGACATATCAAGGACTGAGAGAAGAGTAAGTAAAAACAGTATGCAAGTATCCAACTATCACTTTGAACAGTATTGTGCTGTCAATAAATAATGAATATCACAGCCAGGAAGAAGAAAAGTATTTTTTGAAAGGCTGCACAAAAATGAAACCCTGAAGTAGTATTCTAGGAAAAGGGTTTCATAAACATTCACCTAACTTGACAAATCATGCATAAAAGCATCACGTTTGGAAGTTAGTCACTGAATGTGTCCCTGTCATGTGACAGCAAGAAAATGACTACAAGATCATTAGGTTTTAGCTTTTCCATCAAATCATGTCGCTTCTAGAAATTGTACAGCATGAACTTTCAAAAGACCCACTCCAGAAAAACCAAATGCAATGAAAACACTAATTTGGAGGGGAGAAGGGAGGGTAAGATAGAGGGGAACCACTCACCAGTGCAATCTGCTTCCAGTGGTCAACCTCAGATTCAAGCCTAGAAACTTCGTTGGACAATCTGTTTATTTCTTGTTGTGACCAGATTATATCTCCAAAATCCATGTCATCTCCTTCAAAACCTGAGGAATGTCTGACCACTGGAACATAGGAAGCCGATGTAGCCGCTGGTGGCAAAACACCAGCTCCTAACTGTGCTGACTGAGAAGCTGTCTGTATTTTCTGCAGTTGTTCCTGTAGTGCATTCTGTCTAGCTTTTAGATGGCTGATTTCCACCTGAATATACAGAATACAATGCATTGTTTCAATAAGAAGGCTATCAAAATACACTCTACTTTACCCCTGTCGCCTTATGAAATGTGAACCAACCAAACAACTCCCCCACAGCACAAATTACTGATCACTGTCACTAAAAGGGAAAAAACCCCAAACACTCTCCTAAAGGAGAAAAGCAGTATTAACTGATGTTTTACAAAGTATCTCACGCAAGGACACATATTAAAAGTTTTAATAGTTTTCAGTTAAGTAAAACTTCACTAGAAGTGCTTGCTGATTTTTTTCAGCAGCCAAGGTACCTAAGGACTATAGCAAGATTCAAGCTAACAGGTTGTACAAAGAAATTAAATATTTAAAGAGGGTATTCAGATATGAAAATTAAACAATATATGATGCTCCCCCAGTTATTTATATTACATTTGATTTCTTTTACGCTTAACAACTCAATGTATTGAAAATTTACTTATTTACAATAAACTGAAATTAGCTGCATGCAATTTTCTCATAACTCTGTTATTGTATTTAATAAGCAGAATTCTATACATTTCAAAATCCTGCTTCCTCTAGTTCCCACAGGCATTTACAAACAAAGCAGAAATAAAACTCCTTTTGTGTAATTCTAGGCATACTGGCAACTTTCTTCATTTAAAAGGCTGTTAAATCTCATGTTACACAATAGGTTATAAAGCTGATGTTTCCATCACAAAGGGACACTTCTCAAATTATGAAAGCTAGTTCTGTTCCCTTTAATTGTATACGTTAAGATAAATAATTATGATATCTACAGACAATATAACCACTTCAAATGAGAATTTGCTCCTGTTGCCTTCCTTAAACTGCTTTGTATTTCTGATTTAATTATCTTTAAGTGTCCTTTCTCACAGTGATTCCAGAAACAACAAATTCTGATATATGCATGACATTCCCAGGGAATCTTCTCGTGTCTCAACTATCTCCTGGCAGCTCTGCTCATATTACATGATTCAATGAGATATGTCTTAGTCTTTCAGTGTCTACATTAACAAACCAAGAAACCATAACTGTGACCAATACTTTCACTGAAAAAGCACAGATACTATAATAAGGAGATTAAACAGCATAATACATAGGTTTATTGGACACACTCAAATATTTGACTCTGTATCCTACCTCTTTCTGTTGAAGCTGATTTCGGTACTCTAGAGATAACTGCTTTATTTGAAGCTCTGCTGCTTCATGCTTTTCTTCTAAATCGCTACAAACTTTTTTCAGTCTCTCATTCTAGCAAAAATGAGAAATGAATGTTGATGAATTTGGAACAATTCTTACAGAATTAGCCTGCTGAACAGTAAAGAAATCAACTAAATTGTACATATTTCTCATGTTATTTCACTCAAAACACACAGTAACAGTAACTTCCAAGTATGGGCCCAAAATCACATTCATGTCCAAGTTTTCCATTTTTATACGGCATGGACTTCAGCTCACTTTCAGAAAAAGGTTTATGGTGACCAGAGGTAAATGCCAGGAAGAAAAATTCAGGGCCAAATTACATCTTCGCATGATCCACAGGTGGAATTTAAGAACAGCCACAGAGCACAAATCGGAGCTAATATCCATACAGTCCAGTATTCCGTCTCTGATGTTGGCCAATAGCAGATGGCAAGACTCTAGAAAAAGGAGAAGCAGGAACAGCTGCTTCCCCAAAATACTATCTTAACTTCTCAATGCTCGAGGGCTGAAGACATACATGGAAGTTGTTGGTTACAGCCATAAATAAAGTCACAAGACCAACAAGTCCTTTGTAAAAGTACAGAAAGTCACTTTCCACAAGGGATTTGTAAGCAGTTTTGGAAGAGCACAACCATCCATAGCTATGTCAAAATGACCATACAGTAGGGCAACACAGACAGAGAACTGCATCAGGGAACATGCACACTCTATACTTTGAAGCTTGCTGCAAAAGACATGCTGTCCAGCATAACCAGGCATTCTAGATCTGTTTTTATTTGTGGCCATATACGAAACGCTATAAACCAATTTTAACTCTTTACCAGCTAAAATTTATGAAAACTTTAAAAGATTTTTCAGAGCCAAGTCAATGCACTTGGCTGCAGTCCAAGTCCACATCATAGGTAGGAATAGTCGCAGGATGCAGCAGTTAGCAAAAGATGAAAATCTGCACCACGTGCATACTCCAATAAACAAGTGTGGCACCCTGTGATGGCGGTTTGTCACCAAAAAAAAAGAGCCACATTCTAACACCACTGTCACTCTTGTTTCTAGATTTACCCAGGGAGAAGCAACTTCAGTTCAATATTTCACATTTACAAGAAACAAATGTTATTAATTGCTTTTAACTACAGTAGCATTCCAAAATTTCTTACTTCAAGTTTTTGTGCTGCATTAATACTTTCTATTTCTCTGAGTCTAGAATTGGACACATGGAGTTCTGTTGCTGCATCTGAAAGAAAGTGAAAATTTTAATTTTTATTAAACTACTTTTAATCTGTTAAGTAGGCATCAGTTAAGACCACAGTTATTAATAAGTACCTTACTTTAGACTGATTCAGTGTTCATTCAGTGTTCATTCCTAGGTAAATATCAAAAGCTGCTTTTATCAGAACACTATCAGAATTACTTTTCAGACCAGAGAGTCTTTCTGAACCTCATTTAGTTCTCTCTTATGTAGGCTTTAAGTCAGACCACAAAACTAACAGAAGAGTACAGATTTAACCTTGAAAATAAGGGAAATGAAAATTTTTACTTGACTATTTAATGTCACTGATTCTGTTTTTCATTTAGGACTTTGCCCCCGACATGACAGTTGTGTGTTTCTCAGTAATCTCATGTGAAGTTTCAAAACAAGAATTAGTTCCATAAAATACACACAACAATGACTAAATTTTCATGAAAAAAACCACCCAACCCCAAGCCCAACAAAACCCACAAAATAACCCACACAACAAAACACCAACCCTGCCCCCCACATAAAGGCATGAAACCCCCATTAAGACTTGCTTTCATTTACAAAGGTGACACAATCTACCATACCAGTTTCTCTAATACAAAAGGCACATAATTTTGTCCCTGGATACTCTTCCTTTAATGATCAACCTTCCTCAAATAGGCTACATTTACTTCTCCCATGTCCCACTTTTAATGGATAGAAACACCACATTTCCCTTTATTAATGAGAAATCATCCTGAACTGACTATAAAGCAACCTTGACAATTTTTCAAAATTTGAAATAAATATAATTTTCAAGTAAATACTGTATTTCATCGTTTCCTATGTGCTGTTTAAAACTGATGCAGCTCAAGTGCTGCAGAGGCAACAATCTACCCATGAAAACGGCTAAACTTCAGATGTTAAAGTCTATAATCCACAAACACCATCTTCAGTTCAGATGGCAGTCAAAGCAGTGAATGTAAGGGATAATATTAAAAATTAGGAAACATTAGAAAATTAGGAAATTAAAGAAAGGAATGTAAGGAACTGCTTGAAAAGCGTGCTTTAGGCCACACAGTATTTAAAGGTCTTTACAGAAGAGTACTTAGATGCCACTAGATTTTTACACCATCAAGGCTAGTAACCCATAAAAATGTACTACTCTGAAATTTTTAGGAAACAGAAGTTGTTCACAGCAGTATCTAGCAGTCAAGTACACCTGGAAGTCACTACTGAACATCAGCACATCTCTGTTGCACAAACTAAAGCACAAATGTGTGAATCGGAATCTCAATTTATCTTTTAAAAAGGCAAAACAAACGCACTAGATGACTAGACAGTTTAGCAGCGTAAAATAAGTTTCCAAACTAAACTAATATGGATTTCGGAATTTAAAACGATTCTAACCAAGTCTTTCAGAAAAGTGAAAAAAAGATAACTTTGCAGTTATCAGAAAAAATCTCTCATCCCAGCATTTTACCTGCACACAAAAAAGCCCATCCATATGAGACCAGTAGCATCAGCTTGCCAACAAGATTTATACAATACTTGCACAGTGCTTCATAGTTGTGAAGTTGCAAACAAAGTAGAATTGTTTAATTTCACATTTAAGGCAAGTATTCAGAAGTCTTAGTTGTTCTTTGTGGTTGCTATTCTAACACTGTTTTGAGAATGCTCACTTTTTTCAAGAAGTTACAGTTTCAAGATGGTAAACAATACTAGTGGTATTAATCTATTGATATTTATTACCATGTTATACAATTGCTTTACTAGAAAAATCAAAAGTTTTATTTAAAAACTCGTAACAAAAAGGCATTATTAAAAATATAAAGACCATAGTCTAGAATAAATTTACTATTCCTTTATTGAATATCTTACCCTGATGTCTCAGCTTTTTTGTTTCAACTTTCTGTTTTAAATATAAATCATCCTAGCTTCTAATCCCCACAAAACAAGGGCCATGTTCTCCTACTTGGCTGTAGGAGAATGGTAGAACTCGACAGGTTTCTCTGGGCCCAACCAAAATATAAATAACAAAAACATCAGAAACACTGGACCTTTGCCTGTGTGACACGTCAGACTTAGATCACACCAGTGGCAAAAAACCCTCCGTACTACTACTACTACTCTGCAGTTTTATGAAACCACCCTAAAAGCAGCTAATTAAACGGGGTTTTAGATAAACTAAGCAAACAGAATGGAAGAAGAGCGTTGTTTGTGTGATTTCATTACTGATCAACACAACGCTTCATGCAATTCAAACTTCCGAATAATAAACCTAGAACAAGTTTATCTCTGCTATTATGGCCTGGGAATATGCGTGTTTATTCTCCAGATCCGGAGGCCACAGGGGCGGAATAAAAGCGAAAACAAAGCCAGCAGCTCTCCCGAAAGGCACCAAGCCGCGGTTCAGCAG
>NW_008795405.1:10364823-10365792 GCF_000699145.1 Aptenodytes forsteri
CGGGCTGGTGCACGGAGCCGGAGGCAGCGTCCCTGCGAGCCGGCAGGCTTCACCCCCAGGGGGGCAGCGGTCCCGGGGCCGTGGGGACGCGTGGTTTTGAAACGTGCTTTCCTTCAGAGGAACGAAACCGGAACCGCGGTGGGTGGTTGACTTTGAGCTTCTGCCGCTGGGCCCACCTTGTCAGCAGGCGCGGCCGGTGTGTCTCGTCGTGAGTGTAAAAAAATAAAAAAATAAATCTTAGTCTGTGTAAAAGTGAAGCTGGGGGAACCCGGAAGCCGCCACACGAAGCCGTGCCGGTCAGACGCGGTAGGCGAGGCCGGGCGAGCCGCCCGCCCGCAGCGCTGGGCGAAGGCAGCTGCCAACGGTGGCCGGTGGCGGGGCACGGCCGGCGGGCCGGTTACACCGCGGACGCGTCTGCCGAGCTTGGGGCTGGGCCGGCAACGCCCTGTGATTAACATGAACCCGAGCCTTATTACATACGCGTGCTTGGGTCATGCATCATTAACAAAACACGGTGTCCAGCCGCTACAAGAATAGAGACATTTTGTATTTGAATACCAGGGTATTGTGTTTGAATTGTATGTGAACATCGGGGTATTGTGTTTCCTTACCGGGGGCTCGCATCAGGGATGTCACCGAGAGGTGACCAAGCCTCGTGCAGTCCACTATTATCTGCTGCTGCTGTTTCACGTGGGCACCAGTGACACAGCCAGGAGCAGTCTGAGGACTATCAAGAAGGACTACAGAGCCCTGGGAGTGGCAGTAAGGGACTGTGGAGCGCAGGTAGTTTTTTCATTGATCCTGCCGGTCAAAGGGAAGGGGTTTGAAAGGGCCAGTTGAATCTGGCGAGTCAACAAACGGTTACAGGACTGGTGCCACAGCCAGGGGGTTCGGCTACTTAGACCATGGGACTCGCTTTGAGAAACCTGGTCTACTGGGGGCTGACGGGGTCCATCTGTCAGAGAAGGG
>NW_008795405.1:10367671-10370929 GCF_000699145.1 Aptenodytes forsteri
GCCCAGAGAGGTGGTGGATGCCCCATCCCTGGAAACATTCAAGGCCAGGTTGGACGGGGCTCTGAGCAACCTGATGTAGTTGAAGATGTCCCTGCCCACGGCAGGGGGGTTGGACTAGATGGCCTTTAGAGGTCCCTTCCAACCCAAACTATTCTATGATTCTATGATTCTGTGATTCTATGAATATGTGTTTTTACAAAATATGCAAGTTCCTGAAACACTAGGCCCCTTCTGCTTTGGATGTAGATGCGATGGATGCTTGGTCGGATTTCCAGCCACAACCCTGACACTGGTCTGATTCAAAGTTCTTTTTGTTTCTGATCAAATGAGGTATTTAAAATTATTAGGGACGACAAGGATTACTGCACTGCTACAGAAAACACAGTATTAAAACAGTATGAACAATACTGACATATATTGGAAATAAAATAGAATAATGGAATCACAGAATGGTTTGGGTTGCAGCTAATCTAATCTACCCTCTTTCAGTTTAAAGCCATTACCCCTTGTCCTATCACTACATGCCTTTGTAAAAAGTCCCTCCTGCTGTAGGCCCCCTTCAGGTACTGGAAGGCTGCTATAAGGTCTCCCCGGAGCCTTCTCTTCTTGAGGTTGAACAACCCCAACTCTCTCAGCCTGTCTTCATAGGAGAGGTGCTCCAGCCCTCTGATCATCTTCCATCCACAACTTCTCTGGGCAACCTGTTCTAGTGCCTCACCACCCTCATAGTGAAGAATTTCTTCCTTATATCTCACCTAAATCTACCCTTTTTCAGTTTAAAGCCATTACCCCTTGTCCTATCACTAAAAGCCCTTGTAAAAAGTCCCTCTCCAGCTTTCTTGTAGGTCCCTTTCAGGCACTGGAAGGCTGCCACAAGGTCTCCCCAGAGCCTTCTCCTCTCCAGCCTGAACAACCTTTCTCAGCCTGTCTTCATAAGAGAGGTGTTCCATCCCTCTGATCATTTTTGTGGCCCTCTTCTGGACCTGTTCCAACAGGTCCATGTCCTCCTTATGTTGGGGGCTCCGGAGCTGAACACAGTACTCCAGGTAGGGTCTCACCAGAGCAGAGTAGAGGGACAGAATTACCTCCCTCGACCTGCTGGTTGTGCTTCTTTTGATGCAGCCCAGGATACGGTTGGCTTTCTGGGCTGCAAGCACACATTGCCGGGTCATGTTGAGCTTCTTATCAACCAACAGCTCCAAGTTCTTCTCCACAGGACTGCTCTCAATCCATTCTCTGCCCAGCCTGCATTTGTGCTTGGGATTGCCTCGACCCAGGTGCAGGACCTTGCACTTGGCTTTGTTGAACTTCATGATGTTCACATGGGCCCACCACTCAAGCCTGTCAAGGTCCCTCTGGATGGCATCCCTTCCCTCCAGCATGTTGACCACACCACACAGCTTGGTGTCATCTGCAAACTTGCTGAAAGTGCACTTAATCCCACTGTCCATGTTGCTGACAAAGGTGTTAAACAGCACCGGTCCCAGTACCAACCCCTGAGGAATACCACTCATCACTGGTCTCCACTTGGACATCGAGCTGTAACTACAACTCTTTGAGTGGTCCATCTGTCAAATCCATGTCTCTCCAATTTAGAGACAAGGATGTCGTGCGGGATAGCGTCAAATGCTTTGCACAAGTCCAGGTAGATGACATCAGTTGCTCTTCCCTTATCCACCAACGCTGTAACCCTGTCATAGAAGGCCACCAAAGTTGTCCAGCATGATTTGCCCTTAGTGAAGCCATGTTGGCTGTCACCAGTCGCCTCCTTATTTTCCATGTGCCTTAGCATAGCTTCCAGGAGGATCTGTTCCATGATCTTCCCAGACACAGAGGTGAGACTGACTGGCCTGTAGTTCCCCGGGTCTTCCTTTCTTCCCCTTTTTAAAAATGGGGGTTATGTTTCCCCTTTTCCAGGCAGTGGGAACTTCACTGGACTGCCACGACTTCTCAAATATGATGGATAGTGGCTTACCAACTTCATCTGCCAGTTCCTTCAGAACCTGTGGATGCATCTCATCAGGTCCCATGGACTCGTGCACCTTCAGGTTCCTTAGATGGTCTCAACCCTGATCTTTTCCTATAGGAGATCTTCTGATCTCAAACCTGATCTTCTCCTACGGGGCAGCTAGCTCATTGCTAGTTTCAAATTAATAACTACATAAAAAGATTAATAACTAAAGCATCATATCAATGGTAAAATGAAGCTGAGAAGAAAGAGCATTTTACAGGTGAAGTCTCAACATTTTTAGAGAGGAGCTGAGAATGCAGCAGGCACAAAACACATGCTTTGGAGTTACAAGCTGACAAACATTACCAGAAGGCTATGGAAAAACCGGCTTGTTGCTTCCCAAACGGTATCTTCCAGAGCCTTGGTGAAGGGTTCATAGCTGGCCTGCAATACTGGATTGCCTTTTTAGCTTTACTGTCCACTGTCACTCAGAGGCAACTCTGAGGTTGGGCATAGTTTGTGGTCCCGGAGTTTAGAAGTTAAAAGTAACAGAAATAGGGGTCAGGTTCAACAGTTTTCTAATAAAGATTGCTTTCCCTCTTCCATCAGGTTTATATATTACCAATTTTTAAATTTAATAGTATATTTACCACCCTTACAATTATCCATAATAAAAACAATTGTGCACTACTTCAAATCCATTTCTAGCTCAAAAACCCCCAAAAACCCCACACACCAGAGTAAGCAGGAAGTATTAGTGCTGTGATATACCATGAAACAAACGTATCTTAATCTGTTTTGTTACAAATGAAATGATAGAATTCTCGCTTCTTGGTGAAGTAAGGAGGGGGGGCAGCAAAACCACAACCATGGACTTCCGGAGGGCGGACTTTGGCCTGTTCAGGACGCTGGTTGAGAGAGTCCCGTGGGAGACGGTCCTGAAGGGCAAAGGGGTCCAGGAAGGCTGGACGATCTTCAAGAAGGAAGTCTTAAAGGCGCAGGAGCAGGCTGTCCCTGTACGCCGTAAGAAGAATGGGCGGGGAAGACGACCGGCCTGGCTGAACGGGGAGCTCTTGCTGGGACTCAGGAAAAAAAGGAGAGTTTACCGCTTGTGGAAGAAGGGGCAGGCGACTCAAGAAGAGTACAGGGATCTCGTTAGGTCATGCAGAGAAGAAATGAGAAAGGCAAAAGCCCAGCTAGAACACAATCTGGCCGCTGTCGTTAAAGACAACAAAAAAAGTTTTTACAAATATATTAATGACAAGAAGAGAGCCAAGGAGAATCTCCATCCCTTATTGGATGCAGGG
>NW_008795405.1:10371589-10389972 GCF_000699145.1 Aptenodytes forsteri
GTAGATGTGGTGCTTAGGGACATGGTTTAGTGGTGGACTTGGCTGTGTTAGGTTTACTGTTGGACTCGATGATCTTAAAGGTCTTTTCCAACCTAATGATTCTATGATTCTATGAAATTTTAATTTGAAACATCGGATTTAATGGAGATGAGAAGTTTACAATGCTCAAAACACCCTATACCATAGTTTAACAAAACCCGTATGGGTCCACAGGAGATAAAATATGTGTCATCTTTTCCAATAGTGTTTGGTTAATTAATTTCTATGGAAAACTGTCTTAGCATTTTTCAAGTAAGATCAGGGATGTCCTCCAGACTTTTAAAAATATTTAGAGACGATAAAAACATTTCCTATTGTGGTTCATTTTATGCTGCCAAGTAAGGCAAGAAGTCAAAAAAATAGCACAGAAGGCTTTTTTTCCCCACTTATTTTAATTGCTACTTGTGAAAAACTAGAAACTGACTATTTAGCATTGCAACTAATTTTTTAGCTGACTGGCTTCATCTACCTTTGATAAAGGTACACAGAAATCATCCAATATACTCTGAATTGACTAAGCTACAAAAACAGTGCATTGTGCCACAAAAAGAATGTGTGTTCTGGTAGCAAAACAGGAAGCATTAGCTTATTTTAAAATTAGAAAGCATACAATTTTTAAAGATGTAGCATAACTATAGTCAGCACCAACTTTCTTCCTAACAGGAGTGTCTTTACATAAATTTTGGAGTATCGACAGATGAAAAGACATTCGTCAGAGATGACATAGTGTCAGTTATGAGTAACAGAAAATTACGCCACTGCTCATGTATATACACAACATCTGGTGCAAAGCCCATTGATATCAAAGGTGAGATTTTAATGTTTGATGATTCTGTGCCCAATCCACATATGAAGTAAAGCACATATGAAAATACTCGGGTCAAGAGAGAAACATTAGAAGCTATAATCATATTTATTTAAAAAATTGATATCAAATACAACCATATATATTCGTGCCTATTTAGAAAACATTTTCAAAATATCAAACAGCCCAGCACTGCCATTTTCCAGTCAAAACAATGACAAAGCATTTCAGCTTTCCTTTTTTAAATCTTTTCAGTATTAGATGCTTTATATACACAAAATAGACAAAAATTGTATAGGAATCCAGAGCCAAAGACATGATACTGAAAGCAGAGTCTCAAGACGAAAAATCTATTACTGAAAATGATTTCTAAAATACACAACTATTAGGCAAGAGATGAAAAAATTATTCCCTTACAAAATCCTATCTCTACACTGTTTCGTACACATAGGGTTTCATGTAGCAAAAAATAAAATTTTGTCAATGCTTCTTGCATGCTTTAAAGACAATATCAAGGTTTTTCTCCCTTTTTTTTTTTTTTTTTTTTTTTTTTTTTTTTTTTGCACAGTGGCATTTAAATATTACATCCCTTTCTGTTCAAACCCTTTTATAAGTTTCCCCTCCTGAATTCACACAGTGGCTATACTGGGGGTAGGGGTGGTGTGTTTAAAAAAAATATTTAAGTGTAGTAACAATTATTTGCTTTTCTTAACGAAGAAAATACAGTAAAAACATTTTGATTTGGTAAAAGCAGTTGAAAAGTCACACGTACTTTAACATTCTGAATTGGGGAAGGAGGTGACTATGGCAGGTTAAATACTAAAGCATTCCCTCCATGTCTGAAATGCAAATAAGGCAAAATGTGTGTATGCAGGTTAAAAAAAAGTTTATTGCAAGACAGCTCATGCTTTTAAGATGCAAACCTGGATACAACACAAGGAAGCTACTAATTTGAAACTAAAGAATTGAATATTTGGACTGGGCCAGTTCGAATGCATTAAGTACTGTTCTTACTTGAACAACTGATTACATGTACATGGGGAATGGGTATATATGTATTACCTGTTAGACTTTTTTTTTTAATGTTTTATGAGTAACTATGAAGATTTCCCAGGATTTGTTTGTTTTATGCAAGACAGTAATGGCTTACCAAGTGAACAACATAGATATCTAAGCCCTTAAAGTTTCCATTTCAATTTTTCTTCTCCTTGGATTCTTTTTGATTCCTTTAAAAGTATGTACTGGTAACATGAATTTTACAGTAATACTTCTTTGTAAGTCTGAGTTCTAGAGTTCTCCAATCCCATTCCCCATAATATTTCTCAGTAAAAAGGCCACCATTTGTACATTTTCATCATTATTTGAAACAATAATTCTAGAAAATTTCAGACATTTTAGAACTGTAACACATTCATTTTTAAAAGCCTGTCAGTTTTGTAATAAAACAAAGCAGCTTGCAAATGACAATATTTGTCTGAGATACAGAAATAGAATTGTTTACTAGACATGTGCAGAAGCCATTTTAAACTCCCCACCATTTTATAGATTTATAATAGAAGCAATAGTCCAACATTAAAACACATTGGAAATTTAACTTTGTATTGGTTATTTTTAATTAGTCTGCAAAGTAATTAAGTATGAAAAATAGTAAGAGTACCTTAGCTGAAAATTACATTTACACTTGCTGAAGTCGTTTGACAGGCACAAGGAGCCCAAATGTTGGAGAGTAAGCCAGTATTGTATCAGATTAGTTTCAAGCCCAGAAAAATGGGAGCATTTAAACAGCTCATATTTATACCTGCTGTGCCTAACAAGAATTGCATTCAAGCATGACTGCATTACAACACTTTTTCCTTCTGCCCTCATTACAAGACCATGAAAGCAGTTTACAGAATTATACTTACAAAACTAATTTTGGAAGATATTTAATGTAAGTATCACTCATTCCCCCTACCCCTTTGATTTTTATAGGCAGAAAAACACAAATGACGTCACATGGACCGTTCACTGTGAGGAAGACAGTAAAAATCTGTTGGATGAATGAAGACTGAAATTCCTTCAAACCTCATACTGCAATAAAAAAAAATCTGCTCCTTTACAATGGACTTTGGCCTAAAGCTACAACATGGGGAAAAAAAAACCCTTCAGGTTGACAGAATAGATAACACTAAGAATAGGCTCTAAATTAGTAAACACCTTATGAGCATAGTTCAGCCATATTGAGAACTGTTTATCACTGAAAGAACGCACACCAAAAAATGCGATCGGTTTTTTATTGACAGCTTCTTGGCAGGTCCACACATTTTGAACTTTAGGTCTGGGGTATAAAATATGTACTGTCAGCAATTAGCATTAGTCTTTCCCTTTGGTGCAATTAACATACATAGCTTAAATTGCTACCTCTTAACTGCTTGACTAGGCAGATACGCCTACTTCATTAAACTTGACACTCCTCTGAAAATCAGACTGGTATTTCTAGAGTGACAATGTTGCTACACAGAAAGGAATATGGTTAGCCCTGTAATGACTGACACAGTTGTGCTTTTCAGGCACTGTTACTTTATATTCCTTACATATTAAAACACTTGTGTGATGAAGTAACTTACAAAGTGACATGAAAGTTCAAACGCAAACCTCTATGCTTTAGCAATTATAAAAAGATGTAATTGTCACAGGTTACAGTTAAGTCAATTCAAGGGGCTTTTTTTTTGTTTACTATAGGGCTACTACACTATATAGCTATAGAAAGAATACATTTTTATTATATTCTTATAATAGAGGATAAAAGGTCCAAGTTCCAAGTACTGGTATCAAATTGCCAGCCTATACCTATTTATAAAAATGAGAGTCTTATTTCAGAATCAGTTTATGGCACAACAAAAGAAGGGAAATTAAAGCTGTGGATAATTTACAGACAAGCAAAGAAATAATTCAGTGCTTTAGAGATTCCTGTTTTCAGTTTCATATAAGTTTTAAACTGAAAGCAGAAATTTACATCCTGAAAAATATAGCATTTCAAAATGGCATGCGCACACATGGACTTTTAAAGCCATTGTTTAGCTGTATTGAGACACTGCAGATATTAATTATAATGTGCATGACAGGATTATTTAAAAAAGACAAAATTTAAAATCCGCTTCTTAAAAGTAGTGCTGTCTCATGTCAAAATCCATATTGTCTTACACATACCAGTGGTTCTGGTGACATTAGTGGAAGTTCAGCACACAGGTAAGGAAAACAGAATTTAGCCCAATTATGTATAATATAATAATATCCTAAGCTATCAAGAAACCATTGCTGTAAACAAATCTTTACTGAGAGGTAAGAGCCCTTTCATGTACAGTACTACTTGATGCTGAATGTGTATTTCCATCTAGCTACCATTCATTTCATACTAATTTTAACTAGATATTACTATTGTGCAATGATATAACTTTAGAATATTTTGATAAAGAAATTTGGGGTTATCTTCAAAGGGTTCTTAGAATACCTGTGCCAACTGTTAATGCATTAAGTGGACTACAGCTTACATACTCTATCTACAACATATTTCCATATAATTTATATGTAAACAGAATTTGTATTTCCAAGCACCATTTAGGAAAATGAAACATATCAATTGTTGTACTGAAGTTGAAAGTCAGGTTTGGTCACCCTGTTACACATTCATCCTGAATATCAAAGCAAATAGCTTATGCTATTGGTTGTAAGACATCTCACATACTTTGTTCCCCAATTTTTCTCAGGATCAGAAACAGCATGATAAAAAATTGTAAGGTGCGTGAATAAAGGCCATTCCTGAAAAAGCTGCAACATTCTGACAGACACTCATAAAAAGCATTTCAGAAAGAACATCCACACAGACATAAATACTCATTCTTAAAAGAGCTACTTGCACAGGGGTCATTTCAGACTGCAGGAATGCACCTTATGTGTGTGGCACTGATTTATGGCACCTAAATCCCCCTCCTCCTTTCTCCTAGACTCAGTTACAGCTCTTTCATACTGAAAGGCCAGAATGAAGGGTTGAGCTTGAAGAGGAAAAAAGACTCCAGTAGAGGTAGAAAAGAAAACCTGTTTAACCCAACTGATTATATGCTACTTTTATAGTAAAGACAGTGGCATAATTAGAAAGAGCATAAGAAAACAAAAACAAATAAAAAAACCAAGTTGTCTGCCAAAAGACAATAGGGCAATGCAAAAATCCTACTTTAAACATGGATCTGAAGATTTTACAGTTGGAACTGAAAGTAAAACCAGAAAGTGTTATAAGGTCAAAGTCACTGAAAGATTCAGGAGTAACATCATAATAAACAATACACTGAAGATTTTCTCTTGAATTGCAAAGTATGAAATTTATGGATTCATGCTTCTCCTGCAGAATGGGTCATTTCAAAAGTGGACAGCAGGATCGAAAAGTTGACATTAAGTCATTCAGAATAAACAGTCACAAAATAAATTATCTAAGACAAACAGAAAAGTGATTTCTTAGAAAGAACTTAGTCATTTATGAGCACAACTTATTACTTGTATCTATTTTCCCATTAGCACTGAAGCAAATCAGTTGATGCTGGTTTTCAGCACCTTTTGTATTTTCTATAGAATTCTTCAAAACAATTTAAACTTGCTTTTTAAATGCAAGTTACAGCTGCTACACATCTAACTTTGTTCATGTGAATAGTTTAAGTAATTTTAATACAGCTACTCTTGTGAACAGATATTCTGTAGAAGGAGTACTACAGTTTTCTAAATTAGTGCAATCTTTTTTATATTTGCAGATTCCCTCTAAACTCTGACCTCCAGCCCCCCTTTCATTCCTGCTTCCAGAACTCTGAAATGAACCCTGCTTGTGCAACACCCACACAGTAAAATTATAATGGAGACTTAGTGTTTTGACAATAAGAGGGAAGAAAAGTTATGTCATTTCTCCTCTTCTGCGTTCAAGTGGTTTCTAACAGATTCCAGAGACATATTCATGGCTGCTTGAAGCATGTCTTCTTCACTCATATCACCTCCTAAAGAAAATAAATCCATGTAAGTTGTAATAAATGCAGAGCTAGTTCTCAACTGTAGTTAAAATGCTTTCGTTGTTCCTTTTGTCCACACCTACCTGTTTCCACCCCACCCCCAAAATTGGTTGGTTTTTTTCTTTAAAAAAAATCATTGAACATTTTGCACTTAGCTTTCCATCCACAACAGTCAGTTTGTAGTAAGTAATACACATTAATGGGGGATCACCAATACCTAATACTGGTAAGGCCTACATACTTATGTTCTACTGAAAACTGGCTACAGTAATTTTGTCAGATATTACTCCAAGTTTATTACATTGTCATACAACTTCAAAAGTCATTTGGAAAACAGATTGTTGGCACAAATCCCAAAGATTACAATTTGTAATGCTCAAGCCAAACAAAACAAAATGCAAAGCCAGAACTCAAATGGTCTAATAGTAACACTCTTCACTTTGAAACAGGATATTGACATTCAAAGCAGAACAGGCTTTTCAAGAAATTGATCCTTTCCTTCACTGCCAAAAAGAGTAATGGCTGTGATACATAGTCTGAATGGCTGCTGGAGTGAGGAAGTAGGCAGACAAGGAAAGTTAGGAACAAAGGTGAAAAAGACAAATATTTCAGTGCTGGAAATAGGTTTGAAAAACAATACCTGGGTCAGCTTCTGGAGTGCTTGAGCTTAGAGTTGGCTTATCATGCAGGTTTGGGGTCCGATCTTGCTGTTGTTGCTGCCTGAAAGTGTTACAAATTTGTAAGAGAATAAGATTAACATCAGTATGAGACCTGTACCATCTAGTTCATTGTAAGGAAGGCCAAGAGTGGGAAGTAGAAGCTGTTTGATACAGTAACATCCCAGCACCTAAAATATCTTCAGTTGTTGCACCCTGCTAACCTTCAGACACCTATCTTCCCGACATTACATTCCAAGCCAATTTACTATTTTCCCAGAATTCAGATGTTCTGCATTCTTATCCTCTCATGCAAAGTCTAACTCCTCCCATCCATAGCATTTCTCCCTGGTCTTTATTTCCTCCATCACTAGGAGACAGAGATAAGGAAAAGCTACAACAATACCCCAACTATGTATTAAGAAGGTACTCCAGAACAGCAACATAAAATATTATCTAGAACGCTTTCACGTGATGCACATTAGAGGCATCATTACCAGAAGCAGTCTTAGAGAAAGAATACTTTTCTTCAGGAAGATAATTACAGAAATTTACAGGATTTCATTTAAAATACTTCTATAACATGTATGTTTTCTTTCTTCACAAGCCTGATGTTGCATTACTAACAGTTCCCCTCTTATTTACAGGTTTCTTTTCTTCGTAGGAACCACCTGGGAATGGCAAAATTCAGGTACTGTTAGGAAAACATGTTAAGAGAGAAAAGTTAAGCTGGACCTCAGTGAGAAACCCATCCACGCCCCAAAGCACTGAAAAATACGACATGTACTTCCACATGCAGTTTTTTTATCAACTACTTTACTTTTCAAAATATGCTTGTCTTCTCTTTCGCAGTTCTTCTGAAGAAAGGGAGTCTGTCTGACTGGTGTGAGGTGACTGAGGAACATTCTGTGGTAATGAGTCCGAGAACTCACTTCGACGACTACCTAAAACCAGAACATGCCATATCCTACTAATTACAGTAAAATGAAGTTAGTAAATGAAATATAGCTTAAGAAAATGTCTTCAAACTTGAGAGGAAGAAAGACTTGTTGGAGAAATAAGCACCTAGGCTAACTTCACTTGATACTATCTCTCCTCCTCACCATAGGACTGTTTCCCTTCCCTTCTGCCACCCTTTCCCAATTTGTTCTTGCTTCCTAATGATCAATGCTGACATGAAAGTTAACTTTTCAAAAAGCAGAAAGGAGATAGCTACAGTAAATTCTGGATTGCCCTTCCATGCCTCAAAGCCAGCCTTTTTAGAGAGCTTGACACATGCTGGAAAAAGCTGACTGAAACTGATTTGAGTAGCTGCCTAAAGCATAAGCAACATGAACACTGTAATAGAAATTTAGATGAGCACTGCACCTTGCATGCTGAGTTGAATGGCTCTGCGAAGATCAGCTTCTTCATCTTCCATATCAATTTCCTGCCTACTTAGAGCCAGGGCTCTCTGAAAATTCTCTTCATCTTCATCTAACATGCCTGTTCCATCAAAAGGATGGTTAACTTCTATTGCTTGGTCCATATCACTTCTGGGTAGCCTGTGAAATTGATACATTCATGGCAGAATTCAGACAGAAACTATATTAACTTTTACCGTGAGATTTAAAGTAAATATTTTCTGCTGATTTAACTCTACTTTTCTTTAACTTTGGAAAAAAACATTTCCATTGTGAAAATCTGTTATATAAACTAAGATTTTCATTTCTGCATGAAAAAGCACAAAAGGGCTGCAAGCAGAGCTTGCAGCTGTAAAAATGAAAATACTGCAACTCTAAACCCATGCACATGTTGATAAGAATCTGTTTGATAGGAAAAACTTCAAAAACAATAAGCCCACAAAAAGCAACAATACATGTTATTCGAACCTATTGCTATTTAAACAGTCACACCAGCAGAAAATAGTGCATGTGGTCTCCTTCTTAGGAAGCTTTGATGACCACACTAGAGCAACAGATCCTCTGTAAACTATACACACTTTCCATGTTACTGCCAAGTAGTTTGTTTTTATTCCATCAATTTACAATACCAGTTTACCTTTACAAAGTGGAAGAAATAATAATAAATTAATTCCTCTGAAAGGCCTTAAGCCTTTTTATCAGTATACAATTTATTCACTATAAAAATGTGATAAAATTATCACAGAAGTAGTACTTTACATGCTTTCAAGGATGTTTTATATTAGCAGTATGCATCACAACAGAGCAGCACCACATTTACAGTAAAATTATTCCAAAAGGGAATGCTGTATGATTTGTATGATGTGGAATTCAGATATGGGTTTCTCGTTCTTTTCTACTTATGACAGAATGCACAAGCCAGTCTTAATTAGAGATGGATTACTATTAACCATAGTTCGGTAAGATTTGCTAACCCATTTTACTATAATTGGAAAAATATCGTAATCATGAAGTTAAAGATCTGCGCTATACAACACATGCACATGGAAAGATTGATTCCTTAAGGTAGTTTTTGCCCACTTAAAGAGACACCATTTGTATTCTACCAACTTGCTTTTACTGTGTGCAACAGTAGTAAGCGTATTGCACTAAAGGTACTTCTAATTACTTCTTAAGGGGGTTGTCTCCATGTAGGCATTAATCATGGAAACCAATCATACTGAACATTATTAAAGTGAAATCTCTATTTACCTTACCTCTGATCTCTTGACTGTGCCGTCTCTTCTCCAATTAGTTTTGGTCGCTGCATCTGCTGTACCCGAATCATCTGCAATAGCTGATCAGCCTCACAGTCTGGCAGGTCACCTTTTACTACAAATATGGAATAACCTGAGAAAAATAAATCGTAAGTCTACAGCATTAAGGTGCACGCATAAACACTCTAGAATGCACACTATATGGAACACAATGATGTGCAATTTATTACAACGTAAGGCTCTACCTTTCATTATAAGGACTTGGGTTATTTCACTATTTCAATCATAAAACTAAGGGTAGTTAACTGAATACATAAGTTCTAATAAATAATGATTATTACCTACTTTTAATTAATGAGATTTAACATCTGCAAGTTACTATTACCTTCCTGTTGTAATTGAGCCAAGAAAAGTGCAAGATATGTATCTGATATTAGTTCTGGACCCATCAAGAGAGAGTTCAAGTTAAACCACTGTAATTAAGAAAAAAAAGGTTTGAGAGAACAAATTAGCATAAAGATTACTTGGTAATCCATTTCTGTACATTGTGGTCATTTTCTATGATGGAATATCCAAATAAATCTAGTAAAAAATATCCGAATAAATCTAGTAAAATAAATTATCAAATTAAAAGTCTTTTGAAGCACAATACCTATACTGCTAAAGGTTACCCTTCAAATACTCTTCAGCTAACAGGAGATCTGAAGTGGGGAAATTACTGCATGCTCTCTCCCATTACTGAACACTGGTATCAGGCAAACAGATAAATCAAAATATAACGGTAGAAGAATTATTTCAGACAGCATTCTAAAATTCTGCTTAATCCTAGTTTTAAATCTGTTCAGAGATTAATGAAGGAAGAAACCCTTCACAAGTTAATGCTGTATCTTAAGAAATTAATAGATACAGGAAACAGAAGTTGAATTCTTTCCATGAAATACTTTCATTAAACGTTCTGCCTTTAATAGCTGAAAACTATTGTTTACTTCTCTCTGAGATAATTTTTAAATTTTAAAATTAAGAAAAATGAACTCAAATTTAATATGCTGATAGTACAGCATAATATTACAATAGGGGACAGGAGATAAATATACACAGATCATTTCTAGTTCCCTGAAGACAACTAGTCATTTATAATACTTCTTCTAGAAAAAAAATATATTCAACATGGATGACAAAACATTCTACCTTTAAAACCCCATATATATTGCAATCAATCTGAAGAACCTTTTTTATACCATACTCATTCAATATTATCCAGTTTTAACCAGGAAGCACCATTTCAGATAATAGAAGGAGAATTCTATCTCCCTTCTCACAAAAACGCATTTATTTACCCAAACTTCCATATATGCAGTCATACACTTGCAGTCAGGCCCATACTATAATTCACCTGGAATATGGGTAAGTAACTATCTACCATTCTGTCATTCAGTCACTTAACTTGTCAAAAACACCCTTTGCCACTAGGAAAGGGTAAGAAGACCAACAGTGTAGGAGTGGGGAATAAAGAGTTATGTAAACAAATACAATGGACAGATTACTGACAAACTTTTAAAGGGGAATATGGAGTAGGAAGGTTTGGTAAACTAATTTTGCTTTAACTGTAACAGAAGAGAAGCAGGTCAAATCTAAGTCAACCTATTTTGTCTATCTTTTCTCATTACTCTAGATAACAGACACCTAGTATTGTCTTCATGTGGTTACAAGCCACATGTACAAGCAAAAGACATCCCCCCCTCCAACTTAAAACATTTTGGGCTAGAATTCTATCTCACAAAATTCCACCCAACATGGTTGTATATATAATAAGGAACATTCCCTTACTTTTAAGAGACCATTCAGCCTTTTTGATATCAAATGCACAGAAATTGCCTGTAAACGTTAGCCATACTTTTCGACTAAAGCAGAACAGCAGTTTAGTTTGTTCACTCACAGATGAATTTTTTTTAAATTTTTTTTTTTTTTTTTTAACTCTGAATGACAACATAGGTAGCCACCACTTGCAAAATGAACCAAACGGGTAAAGAGACTCCTGTTCACTATTGTAGAATCTAAAAGCTTATCTCATGAACATTTTCTATGACAAAAAAACAAACACCAAACCAGCTTATGTTGTATAAAAGCTTATGCAGTATGATTCAGAACAATGATTGGCTACTGAAATAAAACACTGCACTGGCGTTACAAGGGACATGGATGTGACGAGTTATTATTTATGTACCATATACTTCTATGGCTATCCCTTACCTTTAATAACTATTTCCTGCCTATATTATAACTGTTTCAGAAAGTTTTCCAAGTGCAAAGCTGCGATTCTACTTTTCCCGACCTTATCCTGATGGATACTCTTAAATACTAGCAATCATAAATATTAACACATTTGAAATTTGAACCTTTTCTTATACCTACTGTCCATTTAAATGAGCAAAATTATTTTTACAATGTCAATAATTCAGTGCGTTAAAATAAGTTTACATTCTATAGGGATTCTAATCCTTGCCTAGGACTCCCCCCTCCCCCTGTACAATTTTTCTGCTATTTTTCATGAAGAAAAGAAAGAAAAGAGCTTAAGACGTCACACAGACTCTACCAGAGCTGCAGCTCCCTAGAGGGCAGATTCACTGGGGAATTGATCCTAGGGTCTTTCCCCAGGCTAACATTCATAAAAAGCTGCCTGACATTTTTGTGATATAACACACACTTACTTTTTTTTTTAAACATGGGATACTATTAAAGCAAACTGCAGCAAAAGCTTGCAAAAGGCCAACACATGGTCTACTCGCAACCACTTTTCCACCCCCATTCTGAAGTCAATTTTTAAATAAAAAAAGACAATGTCACCTGTTTTCCTAACTTTCGAACTGTAAACCAGTGCTCCTTATAATTACAAATAAATGATTTTTCATTTCTGTAAAAAGAAAAACAAAAGGTATAGATAAAATTAAATACTCTAATATTGGAGCGCATATTAATGTTTAAGTTCTTTGCTACCACTAATTTAAACTTATATAATAAAATTTCAGTAATACAACTGTTGATGTTACAGAGTACTCATACTGCTTTTGTAACATTTAGGAAGTTGTCAACATTACTGAAATCTCCATATACCTGTGATGCCACAGATACTGAGATATCATGAAGGCACAGAGGACAGATGCTCGTATACACCCCCAAAAGGAAAAAATTAAAGACAGAGGGGATAAGAAAAACATCAGAATGCAACAGAGCTTGAAATAGTAATTTTAAAGAAAGATTTAAATCATAGATTAAGAGTATTATTTTTCTGTAAAATGAAAGCGTGTGCTAAGGAAAAAACATCTTACATAGGGTCGATCCCAAGCCTCTGATACTCTGGACTGTTGAAGAGGATTAGTTCTAAACCCCAAACTTTCAAGGCATTGCTTATAACCTGTCAAAAAATAGCACTTTTCATGAGTCAAACCAGTTAAATCTAAATTTAAACAATACAATCATCTTAGCTGCTATAAACAATTATACTGTTTTCATAAAACTTAGATTTCAAAACATTGCTAGGAGACCTAGGAATCACGTTATTCAAAATGCAACTGTCATCAATCTACATGCAAACATAACACACATACTATATCTAAGGGGAAGTAACAAAACTAGGATTTAACTGAAAAGTGTGAATAAGCTTACTCCCCCAGACAAAGCTGTACCTTCACCTCCCACAGATACTTCCTAAGTTGTCATCTCTCTGCTCTCATTGTACTGCTCTGCTCGCCCTCCCCCCCCCCAATACATCATCATCCTTCCCCACAGTAACTATTGGAAATTTTGCACCACTAGATTGTCACAGGATCAGTCAGGTACATTAGCACAAACTCTTTTACAACAATTCTTTAAAGCTATCTGAAATAATGCTGTAAGAAATTTTAAATTAACAATTCATCTTCCTTTCAGCAAGCCAACTATGCAGCAAGTGAGCAAAGCAATGCCAGGACAACAAAAAGTAAAATATGAGGAAGCATTTTTTTTTCAGCTTCAATATTGAAGCAGCACAATCAAGAACACAAGAAATGCCAAACTGTTAATGGTCTTTCACTGAATAGAAAAACAGCCCTGTCCTGCCATAAGGAAGAGAGGCTCTTGAGTGATTCTGGAACATTGACAAGCACCTCTGAAAGCTTGGGAGACAGCCAAAGGTGCAAAGCATTGCCTACAGCTCTAGTCTAGACACAAGCCCCAATTCAGTGTGCAATACCTTTTTTTGTTGTTGTTCTGGTTTAAGTATTTCTTATTAATTACTTTTCCATTATGGTCCTTAAAAAAAAAAAAGAAAAACCCAGCTCTAAAGTGTCTGGAGTGTATTATAAAAACTGGAATGCAGATACTGCAGCTTTTTCCATTCTGCAGATCACTGTGATAACCCTGTAACCATTGCCAAGGGCTCTACAGTCTATAATTTGAGAAAACAATCTCGTCTGCTTTTCCACTTGTAGTCTATGGGAGCCAAGGTCTACACCTGAAGTGCCCATAAGAAGCAACTTAGAAATCAAGCTTATTGCCAGCAGGTGTCATTTCACAGTTCAGGAGGTCCATGCTTCTACCATGTGTTTAAAGGGCCATGAACTGAAGAACTGCAAGTCACTGCTCTTAATGGAAAACACTCTGAAGATTTAGAAGTCCAGCACTTAATCCCATTAAGCCTATAAACTGGAAACTAGATGAAAAAGCTTGGTGTCATTTAAATTATTTGAGAGAATATATATTGCATAAATAAAAAATTCTGTCAGTATAGACCCATGCTTACTTGAATTGAGAAGAATCCACTATCATCCATATTTACAGAAGGCTGCTGCTCAGTGTGAGGTTGGGAGGGAAAAAAGGGAAAAATGGTGTAAGCATAGAAGGTCAGAAATAATTCAATTTTGAAAATAAATATAACTGCACATACTTAAAGCAACAACTAAATGTGTCCCAGTCTGTAAGGCTGATTACAATGCCCAAATAAGCTTATTAATTAAAAATTCAAACCTTTAAATTAGAAATGCTCAGACAGGCATGGGAACTTCTGTTGCTATCTCTGCCACTGGCTTACAAAAAACAAAAGGCAAATCGCTGATCCTCCTTCTCGCCATGCCTGACCTTCCTACCTGTAAGATGACATAGCTTTCTGTAGAATTACTATAAAGCTGTACTAGTAACATTTGAAAATGCCAAATTTAAGATGCATGAATGAAAAGGCCTATAAATTTAAGAAGTTTTAGCACTAGGAAATTAACCTTCTCTAGCTATGCAAGAATAGTAGGTCTGTGCTACACAATATTAGATTTCAGGCAAATATCAAGCAACCTCAAATTAAGAAGATTTTACCTGTAAAAACGTTCTATATTCTTCACTAGACACTCCTCCCTCTGCCATTCTCATTCTTTCTTCCTCATCCAACTGCTGTGCGATAGAGGATAACTCAACAGGACTAAAATATTCCCCTTGTAGCAAATTATTCAGACAGTGCTGAGCACACAATGAGCCTTCTTGCTAACATTAGAAGAGAAAAAAATACCAAAGACAACAAAAGAATCACATTAATGTTTTACTCTGTAAAATGACTCAGCCATTTCATTCTGGCAAGCTTCCTGCCCTCCCCACTCACCCAGAATGCCATCTATCTTTTGGATATATTACACTGCAAGATAGGGAATACAACCCTTCCATCAATTTGATGGGGGAAAACCAACATGCATACTACTTTATTTCCTCAAAGGAAATAAACTTCATGTAAAAATGTTATTTTTTAAAACACTGTAAAAATTGCTAGCGGCCTGACCAAATCACACAAGGACTCTGCAACCATCAGGACAATGGATTCTGTCCTCTTCCAAATCACCACCACATGAAAATGAAATGGTTTAGATGTCTACTTCCAAGTAACAAGTGTTTTCTGCAATAGATGCTCTTGTTCTTTTTAATTTTTCCTCCCTGCCAGGTGTGGCTATTGGCAATCTGCTCTCCACATGTGGCTAAAGAAAAGCAGACCATTAGGACTTTGGAGAGATTTAGAAGTATACACCTACAGAATATTTCCTTCATTTCAGGTTCCTCACCCAGTTCAGTTTATAACCAATTTGTTTATTGCCGAGAAAGCGATTAGGAGCTGGAGGAGCAGTAAAGCTCCTTTTCCACGTGAAATTTATGTATAGGAACTAGGTAAAAGAAGCTAATACTACTGGTTCTAAAATCTCGATGACGATGATGAGGTGACAAGAAAAAAAAAATTAAATTCAGCATATTAAACAATGAAAATAAGTTTTGTTGATAAACCATTTAAATGGAAAACACTTCAGATAACTTTTTTTCATATCCACCACATTGGAGATAATAAAATGTAATATAACATTTTTAGACTGTCAACCCAAATTAAAAATGAGTAAATTAGAAATGTCAGTCATGATTTTGTAGCACAAATTAAAAAATATCTGATCTGAATGAATGCATGTCACACTATCATTTTCATAAGTGTAGATCAAATACTGCCTTGTTAAAAAAACCAAACCAACCAAATTACAGTTTCCCATGAAAAGCAATCTTTCTTTACAAATAACTAAACTACAAGACAAGATTAACATCAGTTTTAAAATCCTGCTTTTCTCTTTTGTTTTAATCAGTCCTCGTTCTTATTTACATTAAGAACTCTAATGTGCATGTACTCTATTAAAACCAAAACTAAAACCCCTCAACAAAAATCAAGAACACCCCTCCCTCCTGCCAAACCCACAGACACTAAGAATACCAGAGCGTGCCTTGGAGGAAAATTCTTTAAACTTCCACGAAAGCCTCATACATATCATATGCACAAATCTCCCATGATCTCCCTTACAGCAGCAACCTCAAAAATTCCCTTTACCCCAGATTAGAGTCTTCCTAGGGCTTCATCACTGAATTGAGCAATGAGTTATTAAAGCTAGACTAGCTGTACAGCTGGGGTTCAACGCAATCCAGAAACCTCCTCCAGCTCATGTCCTTCCCACAACAAGAAACTCAAGACTAAACAACAGCTCCTGTCCCTTTGGGACCACATCCCTGCTGCTGGTCATATGATAAAACTGTAACAGAAGAACCTGCTCAAGAATCACAGGTTTCTCCAACAGAATTATATGAAACTGAATTGGAAACAAAGAGATATTAAAATACCTTTGAAAATGAGTTGTATTACAGGCTTAAATCTTAATTTCACTAAAAGGACCTTTTTGTATTTGTATAGTTTTATCTTAAAGTAATAAACATTACTTTTGGTACGTACAGATTGTGCATATTAAGTTCAAAATGCAGAAGAGAAAACTGATCTTCATTTTTAATGGACATTAACTTCAATTTTTTTTTGGTGCAGAGCATACTGCATCTTTCCATAATACGAAATCCCCTCGTTGAAACCTATCCTGATATAAACCGCTGCCCCGCTTTCAGTGTTTTCAACCACTTGTATCTTATCAAAGAAAGGGCCAACTTCTAAGATAGGGGCTCCTTAAGCCCTATCCTTAAGTCCTACGTTCTGCAGTTGTCATTCCCCTGTTAAAAAGGCTACATTGCTTAGGTCTTTGTTTTGTTAAATTCCTTTATAAATACCATGGGTTTTGTGCCTTTTTATTAGAATATCTGAGGTGTGCAGATTCAAGCGGGGGGTGTGCGTGTACATGCAGCACTCTAAATATTTTGACAGGAACTGAGATAGGGCACTTGATGGGGGTAAAAAAATACCCCTTAGAAGAAAAAAAAAAAAAAAAAAAAACAGAGGGTCAGTTAAATTTTCCCTAGAATAATAACAACAAGATAAAAATATTTAGTACTCCAATCTGAAACAGGCATTCAGGTGTAACTTTGTAACTGCATAACTGTTCTCTGGTTAAGTTAGTTATGTTTCACATGTGAAACACCCAAGACCGCTACCCACCCCCCAAAAACCTGTAGCAACTACAAGTTACCATCAGCTTATAACTTTGAATGTATTATGCTCTGCCACTTCAATTTCAGTGGAGTTTTGTTATTAAACTACAAAGCAACTTAGTCATAAAAAAGTTATCATTTCATTATGCGATATGCTAGGCCACATAAGAGAAAGGTACACTTGTTTTGAACTCATTTTCAAATCTAGACTGGAACTCAAAGTCACTGTAGCAGAGGCCATAACGGCTGAAATCCAACACTCATCCTCCAAACAGCAGCTGTTTAACACCACAATGCTTGCCAAGTTTTGCTACCCAAACCTAGCTTGAAAGAACACTCCTCAGGTTCTATGGATTTCAGAACAGTAATTTTTGTGGGTTGTTGGTTTTTTTTTTTTTTTTTTTTTTTAGGAAAGCTATACACCTATCTTGCTTTATTTGCTAAGTAAACCAACCACTGTGCACGAGAACAGTGTATAAAAACTAGTGTTAATCTTAGCACAATAAAGGTGCAGAGACATTGGCAAAGTAGACGGAAAAAAACCAATTATATTTGAATAGCATTAAAGCATAAATAGGTCATATTTGGGAACCTAGCTAAATCCCAGCAGTTCATAAAAGCAGTTGTCCTCCAAAACAGGAAACACCATTCAGCACACAGAAGCACAGTACATGAACTCGGTTTTCTTTAAGAGCTCTCTCTTTCCCTGCTCATTACACAAACCCAATCAAACCAGGCTAGGCGAAGAGATGTGTCTGAGAGCACAGAAACAGCCCTGCCTGCCGCTGCTCATCTTCACGCTCGTTTCTCAGCCACGCAAGTTCTCTCTCAAGAAACGGAAGCAGCTGCAGCCTACACCTCCCCATACTTGAGATCTACTTTTAAAGGCCCAAGAAGAGCAGTCACCGTGCGAGAGGAAACGCTGAGGCTCAGCCCTGACCCTCTTTGATCTCCAGCAACATTTCCTCTCCCCGCAGAGCCGGCAGGCTTCGCAGAGCCGAGCTGGGCCGGACCACGGGCACCAGCATCGCCGCGCCGCGCGAGGGGGCCCCAGCTCTCCCCCGAGACAGAAGAAGCCGAGCCGCTGCCTCATCCTGCCACTGGAAGGATGCCGAGGAAGGGAAGGGAAGGGAGGGGAGCAGCAAGGCGGCCCGGCCGGGCAGGGCAGGGCAGAGGCCAAGCGCACCCCGTGGGGACCGGGGGCTGCCTCGACGCCAGCGCAGGGACGGGAGACCCTCAGAGAAAGCGCTCTTGGCCCGGACGGCCAACCGACAGCGCAGTCCCGTCCC
>NW_008795405.1:10390339-10391649 GCF_000699145.1 Aptenodytes forsteri
CGCCTGTTCTCCTCACGTTACTAGCGTGAATTCTGGAACACCCTGCACTTCCTGCTCCCTCGGGAAGGTCGGATTTCCCCTAGGTGACCGCGTTTAGCAAAGGGCCCGCAGTGCCGGCTCCCTCCTCGTCCTCGCCCGCCGCCCGTCCCTCCCACCTTCCCGTCCCACGCCCGGGCAGGCAGCTGCACTGCCCCGCTCCCCGCTATTCCAGACAGACAAGCCTGCAGAGGAAATCCGGAAAGAAACGTGTTCAGAGTCGACTAAAAAACCCAAACAACCGTCGACCACCTTCTGGGTCTCTGTTAAGTATTCCCTGCAAGGCCAGTTCATAAACGAGCTGTACATACACGAATTCCACACCCCACGGTCAGTAACAACGTGAATGACTTTTGCATAGTTTCTCTTTATTACATAATTCTTCCTCCCCCCCCCCCCCCCCCGGCAGTACTCGTCGGAAAACAATGGGAACAAAAGTTTCTCAACGCTTACGGACTAACGGAATTCCTGGACACATATTAGTCATGTAATTAAATCATCTTCCAAAAGGTAAGACTGGAAATTGAACTAGCGCTGATGAACTGCAGGTGTCCTTTTCTGTAGCTCTACATACTCTCTCAAGATAAAAACCGTAATCCTATTCTTTCAACGTACGAGATAAGGTGATGAATCAAACGAAAATATTTTCCATTTCATCAGCAGCCTTTATTTCCATGTAGCTTCTTCACCAGGCTTCAACTCTCTGTGTGGAAAGAAAAAAATTGAGGGAAGAGACTAAAATTAGGATATTTGTTGTAGAATAATTACTAATAAATGTAATTAATTTTTCTACAATACCTTAATTTTGAGAGTTAGGTATAAATTTAACTTTCCTTGCAATCGTCAGTTAAAAATCTTTCAATACCAATAAGCTTCCTCTTTTCTTTCCAAAGATTCAAGGGATTGAGACCTCTTAACTCCCATTCATTTAAACGGCAGCACAAAACAGCCGACCTCTAAGGCGTTAACAGACTTTTTACATAAGGGGATCCAAAAGGAAAAATTCTGCTTCTTTCAAATACAAAAATTCATTACTTCAGTGGGAAGAGAACTAGGTGTGAAAGCAGAGGGGATTTTTGCAATATGCTGAAGTACCAGCCCAACTTCACCAGCAACGGCAGTAAGAAGAGTGCTAATGTAACAGTGGGGTGGATTGTGTCATAAGCTTACTTTCTCACCCAGAACTAATTTAGGTGAGACCAGAGTAAAAAAAAAAAAAAAAAAAAAAAAAAAAAAACTGATAACAACTGATAACTGATTCCTACTATCAGTTC
>NW_008795405.1:10391665-10393281 GCF_000699145.1 Aptenodytes forsteri
ATTTTTTTTTTCCCTGTCGTTTCAGTAACCCTATGGTCTAATATAGAATTAGGAGAACTGCCATAGATGAAGCAGTGCATGAAGTTAACCTAAATTCTCCCTGAGAAGTCAGCCAGTAAGCCCAGACTGATCAGTGTATATAATCACATCCTTCTGTGAAGATACAGCAGTTGCCAACATAAATGTTGTGTTAACTTTCAAAAACTCGGTTATTATTTTTAAATGACACAGATTTATAAAAGTATTTAGTTAAAAAGTGCTGTGATCATTTTAAATTTAAGACAGAAGTTTGCTATAATCCACTGAAAAGTTGAAAATTAAAATTCAAGCGCTGTTTCCCACTGAAGTTTTAGAGAGAGACAAAATAACGGTTTCTGCATTTCATGACTAAGAACTTGACAGCAGTTAATGATCCTTTCTTTCACGACTAAGATAGCTCCCAAGGCCCCAATTTTCGGAGGGCATTAGTGACCTAAATCCTTTCATGAATGCTTGCTGAAATTTTTAGGGCTTTCTTCCCTTAGTATTTTGACTGCATCACCGATTTTTTTTTCATAATTAAGATTCCCAAAAAGAACAGAGAAGCACTTTGCAAAATAACAATATATATATTTAAGAGGCATCATAAAGCAGACCTTTTATATAATAAGCTCTTGTTTCTAAAGGCAGACAGTTTTTCATCATTCCTTCTGTCCAAATAGCATCCAATCACAAATCCTAAGGGAACAAGGATGTGAACCCAGTGATCACGCACAGCTTGGGCGAAATTCACCATGACTGCTAGAAAGAAAAGCGTAACAGGTAAGAGTTACTGATAAATCTGTACATGGAAACTGCTGCATACCTGGCACCTTTAATCTCACTTACTAGGATCCTACAAAAGCATAATAAACCTGAGGGCCATCAAACACTTCCTGCGAGACACATGCTGTTCTCAAATCCATACACAGGTTTCTGAGAAATAAACCTAACTAACTCTTGGCCCTGGGAAATAGGATTTTGTCCTAAAATGGGAGAGAAATAGAACATCTCTTTTAAGATATCCCTGGTGAAATAGTTCCATTTAAATGTTCTAGAGTAGTTTACCCATTAAAGTAACTCTAACGATACAGAAGTTTGCTGTTCTATAAAACATTACAAATGCATTTATAACCTAAACTTCTGCAGATGGACGCTTTATTACCTGTAACAAGACTGAAAGATAAGCTGTACATTCAGTGGGGGATTGACAGATAAGGAAGAAAGGACACTTCTAAAATCCAGCGAGCTTTTTCCAACCTAACCAAAGCCTTCCAGATTAGCGTCGTGCTGGAAGTTGTAAGAGACACTAAGAAGTCACACAGCTGCGAGCTCAAAACCTCATTCTAATTACAGAGGGCAGACACAAACGGCGCCGTTCCTCTCACACGCTGCGGGCCGGCGGCACACCGAGTACCTGAGGCGGTGTGGTAGAGCACGGCGGGAGGCGCCGCCCTCTCCAGGCCGCTCCCTCAGTCGGCCGCGATGGCGGCTCGGGCCGGCGCTCACGGTACTGACCCACGAGTGGACCCTGCCAGCCTCTCGGCTCCGCCGGGCGCGAAGAACCGCTGCCCCCGGCCTGCCCGGGAACCCGACCG
>NW_008795405.1:10394198-10407859 GCF_000699145.1 Aptenodytes forsteri
CCCCCTTAATAACAAAAGACTTACAACGATCAAAAGTTAATATCTGAGACTTAATTGATATCCAGTAGCTGTACTGAACAGTATTCACAACTGTTATCCTGTGTATTCTCAGAAATGTATGAAGTTAATCTAAATAAATAGACCTTTCCTTTGGATTAGTCAATGAAACATTTTCTTCCCCCATTCAGATTAGTTCTTTTGGGGATTAAACACTTGGAGAGGAAAATGACATCGATTATCAAGTTGACTACGCTTTCAGGGGTGCAGGAGGAATCTGCCCTTTGCTATCTGTTACAAGTAGATGAATTTCGTTTTCTTTTGGACTGTGGCTGGGATGAAAACTTTTCTATGGATATTATTGATTCTCTGAGGAAGTAAGTAGTTCAGTTCATACGGTTTTTTTTTTAATGTCTTGTCCTTTTCTGAAAGTTTTCAGAATACTGTACAATGGTATGTGTATGGTGATGATAAATCCAAAATTGTTCCTTTTTTATTTTTTTAAGTATGTTTTATATGAAGGGAATTATGCTGCTGAAACATTTCCAGTAAAAACTTGGGTTTTTTTCTTGTGAGTCTAATGAGTTACATTTAGTAACTGTAATTCTCAAATTGTTCTGTGTTTGTTTTGGCTTGGATGTTTTGTGTTTTTTTCATAAACGTGACACAGAGCAGAGTTTATGGGAGACTGACCTCGACTCTAAACTAATTTAGAATGGTTAACTAAGTTTTAAATGAAAGAATCCTTAGTGTATGTAGGCTGAATACAAAGTGGTTCAACTCTTGCCTCTTGTTTCAAGTTGAATAGACTGTCAGTCAGGAAAACAGCTTTTGTTAGTTATCCCAGCCCTGCAAAGAAATAAACCTGTCTAGACTTTAATACTGAACTTCTGCAGGTTTACAGCAAGGAGCTTTGCTGATGCAAGCATTGATTACAAGGTTAGGACTGAAACATGGAAATTCCTGAAAGAAACTAAGCTTTGTGATGCTATTCTTATAGATTCACTTTTCTAGCATTGACACACTTGTAGCATTTGAATTCTTTTCACTGAGGATTATTATGTACTAAGGATAATATATAAAATTTTTCAAGTGTCTTATCTGAGAGGCAATTAGATAAAAATCCCCTTTTTAATAATAGCCATCAAGAAGAATGTGTGTGCCCCAGTTACTATGTGAGGGAACAAACAGCTTTCAGCCCAACTTGTATTTTCACCTGTTGCGTATGTTTCATGCCGTCAAGTTTTTCAGTTATGATAGGTAGTAAGTTTTAGTCTGAGTTCTTATTTTATGCAACACTTTGCAAGGAAAAAAATCTTCTGTTTTTAAAATGAATAAAACACAAAAAACTTATGTGCCACTTTTCTTAAATGATATATTTGACCTTTTCTGTTCTTAGAGAAATATATTTTGATTTGATCCTTATCAATTTAAGGATTGTTGTGTCTTTGGTCCTGTAACTTGGTCTTTTCATAAGAAGAAAAGTTTTGTGTTTTAGGTTTTTAGATGTATAAACAATTTGTAGCATGTTTGCACTGATAATATTTCTGGCCCCTTAGTTAATGTACTTTCTGGTGTCCAAGTATATATTAAGGTCTTTCTAATCAAGAATTTGATGTAAAACTTCTGTCTTCCAGATCTTGAAATTATGTTTTCAGAAGTCACTTGCATTTTTAAGTACTTGAACATTTGGAAATATCTGTAACTTCTAATTAAGATTTTTAAAACCTTGTTATCTGTAACTTCTAATTATGATTTTTAAAACCTTGTTCTAAATCTGGAAGGATTTAAGTTCTCTTGTTTGGCATTTGGACTGTGTATGTATTCTCAAAGTAGCCATAATAGGGAGTATATAACACCATACAGAACTCTTTTCACCAGCTTCTGTTGTCCCTCTTTTTGTAGACATGTGCACCAGGTTGATGCTGTTCTTCTTTCTCATCCTGACCCTCTACACCTTGGTGCTCTTCCATATGCAGTTGGAAAAATGGGGTTGAATTGTGCTATTTATGCAACTATTCCTGTATATAAAATGGGACAGATGTTTATGTATGATCTCTACCAGGTATATTTAAGTTGATACTTTCATACACAACATCTTTGGTATGGTAGAGTGCTCAGGTTCTTGAATGCTCTATACTTCTTATTTGTTTTAGTCCCGCCATAACACTGAAGATTTCACACTCTTTACATTGGATGATGTAGATGCAGCCTTTGATAAGATACAACAGCTGAAGTTTTCTCAGATTGTGAACTTGAAAGGTAAAGTTGTCACCAAAGTTTCAATAAATGACTTCTAGTGAAAGGCAACAGTGTCATTAAGAGTTAAAGTAACTTTTTTTTAAGGGGAGTAAGTTTTGAAATGTGCATTTTGCAGGGCTGATATTCAATAGCCCTGTGTCAGTCTATATCAGGTGAACGTTTGCCTCAGTAATTTTATGTGGAAATGGGTAGAATTTCCACTTAATGAGGAGGAGGTCATGCCAAAGTATATTTAGACATTGTTTCTTTTTTGTGTTTTTGTAACTTTTCTTGGAATTTGCTCATGTCTCTCAAAGGCATTTACTCATGTCTAGTGGTAGATACCTCGGAACTCTTCGGTAACGAGTAACACAAAGGAAAACTTTCTAGAGAATGAATAGGTTGCAGAGATTAAGTTACAGCATGTGGATGATTTACTGAGGAGGTCTTCACCGACTCTGAATGATACTCAGTGTAGCTTATTGCTAGGAACTGTGGCATCTGGAGAATCAGTAGCTTTTCACTCTTCTTGAGTTTAAAGATCAGAATGAAATGGAAACCCAGTTCTTGAACAAAGACACATACAAAGTGACCACCAGCGGCTTGTCTCTGAGATGCAGTATCTCCCAGTTCCTGCATGCATACTTGCCCTGTAATTTGGAAAATAGAAATGGGATGCCTTTCTTGAAAGGCTGCTGACCCTTTTTCAAGATATTTGTAGCAAGGCTATGTCTGTGCTGCCAACTTTTACATCTTAAAAGTAATTTTAGTGAGCAACTTTTTTAAAACACCCTACTTTTTTCATATTTAATGAAAGTGATTTGAAAAGACTCAATGGATGCATCTAAGAAGATAATGTATGTTTTAATTATTATTAAGGCTGTGCACTTCTGTTCAAGTTGGTGGAATGCAGCGAAGTCAGTCAGTAATGGTCATGGGTGGTCTAGTTTTACTCTGACAAAGATACAGGCTAGCACCAGTGAGAGGAGTAACAGTGCATTAAAAAAAAAAAAATCTGTCATCCCTGACTGCAGCACGTGAACAACTTTCCTGGTATTGTTTGACTTGCATGTTTGTCATTCTGGAAAACTTCCAGTTTATGTAATTTATGTGTGTTTTTGTAAGTACCTAGACAGTGAATGATATAGGAAACATTTTGTGTTGCCCCAGAGAGGGGTCTGCCTTTCACCAGTGTGCTTGCTTCCATGTGATATGTGTGTTATATAATTTACTGGTTTTTAGGCCTATAGTTACAACAGCTCTGCAGTGCCTCTGAGTACCGGTGGGAGGTGGAGGGAAGAAGTGATCTTCACTTTAGTTTCTTTTTCTGGAGGCAAAATAGAAGTGAATTGCAAAAAATTGTGAAGTTACTGGTTAGATGGGAAGGACAGATATGTTACTGATTTTTCATACTTCATTTGATTTTTATAATAATAATAATAATAATTAATAATAATTATAGTAATAATTCTGGCGCGTTCAGTTTTAAAATTACTCTCTCTTATTCAGAGTAATGGATTTTATTACATGTAATGTACCTAAAATATTGAAAACTTTTGTAGGCAAAGGACATGGTTTGTCAATTACACCATTGCCAGCTGGCCACATGATAGGAGGCACAATTTGGAAGATTGTCAAGGATGGGGAGGAAGAAATTGTTTACGCAGTTGATTTCAACCACAAGAGGGAGATGTAAGTTCAACATAGCAATATATATTTCTTAGACGTTGTGTTAGGTGTGCATCATTTAGCGTGTGATAAACAGGTATGGAAGTAGCAGTGCCTTTCCAGCGCTAAGACCACTAATTTTACTTGCATTCAGATTAATCAATTTGAAACAAGCATTAGCGCTGGGTTTCTTCATTCCTCTCCGTTTTATTTATTTGTAAGTTTGAAGCAGGAAACATTCAGCTACTGAGGAGTTTGATTTCTGTAAATGCTAACATCTGGAAGCTAGCTGGCTTGTTTTTTCTCATAAAATAGAAATGCAGAAAGTGAGATTTCGCCTTTTTTCCACAGCCATCTGAATGGATGTTCCTTGGAAATGTTGAGCAGGCCTTCATTGCTTATTACAGATTCATTTAATGCTACTTATGTACAACCCAGGAGGAAGCAAAGGGATGAACAGCTACTGAGTATGTATTCTGTTTGGGCTCGAAAATAGCAGTAATGTGATTTATTAGCCACTGTAAATTGTTTTTCTATGAGAAATTCATCAGTGTCCAAACTAAGAACCTTTATTAAAATTTAGCAAATTTTGAATTACTCTTTTCTTATGGTACTGATCCTGTGGGTTAAACAGTTTCCTGAAAACAATGAACTGTATTTGAAAACAGTGTACTTTACCCAGTATCAATTAGTCTCTTCTTAAGCTCCATTTTACTGTTGGGTTTTTCTTTAATAAAAGAAGAAAAAGAAAGAAAAAGTAGTATCAAGGCAGTGAGATCTTCAGAGCTACCAAGAAAACTCCAGCTCCCTTTAATTTTGGTGGAAATGTGGTTTTGGATCTCTTTTGAAGTTTAATTTATTTCTCTGTTCAATTTGCTTTTGATTACGATTGCTAGTGTGAGATAACAAACAAAAAAACCCAAGCCCCAAACGTTCTGATTTTGGTTCAAAGTATAAGTAGGTTTTTGTTTTGTTTTTAATTCTTAGCTAATGTTTTGGAGACATTACGAGGTGATGGAAACGTATTAATAGCCGTGGATACAGCAGGCAGAGTTCTGGAACTTGCTCAACTTCTTGATCAGATCTGGAGAACGAAAGATGCAGGATTAGGAGTCTACTCTCTAGCACTCTTGAATAACGTCAGCTACAATGTAGTGGAGTTCTCTAAATCACAGGTTTGTTTTGATTTTAACACGCAATTTTGAAGAGGATAATGGGACATGTATGCAAAAGCATTTTGTTTTTAACAGTAAAAAATGGCTAAATACTGGGTATTTGTCCTTATTCTGTAGTGCGTGTTTGTGTCTTAGATCTTTTGATCAAGTAACACAGAGTCCAGTCATGGCTATGGGCATGTTTCTTGATACTCATTTCTGGTTTTATCACAAGACCTGTTAGCATAGTTTATAGCTGTTAAAAAAGAGGACTTAAAGTACTTGTTTCTGTGTTGTTTATGCCCAGCATTATTGCTGAGAAGCATTGACAGAATCATGCGCATATTGCATCCTGTACTTCATATCAGGTTTGTACATTATTGTAGAACTTGTATTCTTATAGATAACTTTTCCTTAATACGTATTTTAGGTTGAATGGATGAGTGACAAGTTGATGAGGTGCTTTGAAGACAAGAGAAACAATCCTTTTCAGTTCCGCCATCTCTCCTTATGTCACAGTCTGTCTGATCTGGCTCGAGTGCCTAGTCCAAAAGTTGTTCTTGCCAGTCAACCTGACTTAGAGTGTGGGTTTTCCAGAGATCTTTTCATTCAATGGTGCCAGGATTCCAAAAACTCTATAATTTTAACGTACCGCACTACACCTGGAACATTAGCACGATTCCTGATTGATAATCCTTCTGAAAAAGTTATAGATATTGAGGTAAGAGTTCTCTCTATATATATCTCAAAAGTTTTTTATTGTGGGCCATTTGGGGGAATATGAGCAAAACTGAACTTAGTTTCCTTTTTGATCTACTGGAAATGCTTCTAGTGGCGGAGGAAAATCTGAGGTCAGTATTTTGCATGTTTAACCAATTGTGGATAAACTTACATAAAAATAGGTCTCATTAGGAACTGCAGAATGCTTTTTGGTGGTGTGGCAAAATTAATACTCCATAGAGATGCGCATGAAGTTACTTTTAAATATTTATCTTTAGACAACACTTTCCTTTGTGTTTTTGTTATAAGAGAAAAAATTCTGCTTGCAGTTGATGTACAGATCACAATATATGATGGATTATTCTTGCTGGAAAATACTCTGGTTTTGGATGAGGGGAGAATCAAGTCAAACTCATAGAATCATAGAATAGTTTGGGTTGGAATGGACCTCTAAAGGTCATCTAGTCCAACCCCCCTGCCATGGGCAGGGACATCTTCAACTACATCAGGTTGCTCAGAGCCCCGTCCAACCTGACCTTGAATGTTTCCAGGGATGGGGCATCCACCACCTCTCTGGGCAACCTGTTCCAGTGCTTCATCACCCTCAGCATAAAAAATTTCTTCCTTATATCTAGTCTCAATCTACCCCCCTTTAGTTTAAAGCCATTCCCCCTTGTCCTGTCGCAACAGGCCCTGCTAAAAAGTTTGCCGCCATCTTTTTTAGAAGCCCCCTTTAAGGACTGATAGGCTGCAAGAAGGCCTCCCTGGAGCGAGCTCTTCTCCAGGCTGAAAAACCCCAACTCTCTCAGCCTTTCTTCACAGGAGAGGTGTTCCATCCCCCTGACCATTTTCGTGGCCCTCTTCTGGACCCGCTCCAACATCCCACTAGAATTAGAAAGATAAGCGAAAGCTAGGAATTAGAACACAATTAATTACTACTCTGCTTTCAAATTATTTTCAATAATTTATATACCTGTGTCTACTTCTGTCTGGTAAAAATTGTTAATTTATGGGAATCCCCTGTGATTGCAATAGTAACTTCAATCCTGATGATGCAGCTTTATTTTAGTTTAAGATTGGATTGGAAGCATTGAGTTACAGTATTAGACTATTACTAGAACTCAGTGTTATTCAAAGTGACCTGTATTCTAATTTGATTTTCAGAAAACAAGAAACAAAACTTACTGTTGTTTTGCCTGCTAGTATGACTTTGCCAGGTTCTTCTGGTTTGATATTAGTGACACAAAAATTAAAAAAACACTGCTCATCTCAGAGTATTTGCGTTCACTTATTAGAGAGATATTTCCTGAAGACGTTTTAAGAAATTTTTGTAAAGCTAACTGATTTTAATACTTTTAGAAATGCTTTTCTGTTGAAGTAGACTCTACTAATTGATAACGTTGTCATGATGTGACACACCAAGGTGCCACATGCTTGCATAATCTTGTCTTATATATGACATACAAGTTGTACTTGCCCTTGGTACTATAATACAAATATTCTTGTCAGCTGCATGTAGGAAATGTATTAAGCTGCATGTAGGAAACGTATTAGAATCGTGTCAGCTACTCACAATAATACTGATTTTTATTCTATCTGCAGTTGAGAAAACGTGTCAAGTTGGAAGGAAAAGAACTTGAAGAATACCTAGAAAAGGAGAGACTGAAGAAAGAAGCAGCTAAGAAGTTAGAACAGTCTAAAGAGTAAGTATATTGGCTGTTCTTGCATTCTGCTGTTATGGTCAGAGTTGAGATTTCTATGTGATCATTCTGCTGCTTCAACCACTTACAGGGGTAAAAGAAAATCATAGTTTTGATAGGCTTGTCTGAGGGGCACCGAGGAATCGGGAATGATTGTCTTTAATCTGTTGTTATGATAGACCTGTTTCATCCGCCATTTGACTGCGAACTCTTTCTCAGATACGCTAACCAAGGACAAGGGCAGTTTGTTATGTCAACTGTTATTTTCCAGTCAGTGTGTTTATGTAATATTAAACCTGAAGGAAAAGAAAAGAAAGTGCTAGTGTTTTTGGAATGTCATTTCAGGGCAGATATCGATTCCAGTGATGAGAGTGATGCTGAAGAGGATATTGATCAGCCAACTGTACATAAGACCAAACACGATTTGATGATGAAAGGTGAAGGTAGCCGGAAAGGAAGTTTCTTCAAACAGGCAAAGAAATCTTATCCCATGTTTCCAGCCCCGGAAGAAAGAATTAAATGGGATGAATATGGCGAGATTATCAAGTATGTGGTAGTAATGCATACTAACATGTAGTAGCTATGAAATAATTAAAAAATAGAAGTAATAAAAATAAAAATCATCATTTTGTCTCTTTCGCAGCACTGTTACATACTCTTTGAACTGCAGTAACTTTTGAACAGTTAGGACAGTTTGTGCTAAGTCTCACAGGAAGCTTATGATAACTTATGGTAGGATTGAAGCTGCAGAGTGCTGATCCTTGGCCTGTGTTCACACCTCTTAGAATGTGTTTCTATTCCAGGCTTTTTTTTTTTTTGTAACTTTTATAAGATAGAAGATTTAATTTTTTTTAACCTGACTTTTTTTCTGCTTTAAATTACACATAATTTTGATAAACTTATAATGAGGGGAAAGGACATTGTTCTTCCTAGAAAAATCTAGCAATACTTGTCCTATTTGCATAAGAAATACTTGCTAGAAAACCTGAATTTGCTAGTATTTCCCAAGATGTCAAAGTTCTTTTTTAAGATAGGAAGGTGATATTTTCCAAATAAGCTCTGTTCAAATATGGAAATATTGAAGGCAAGTATAATAAAATTGTTGGCAATAACAATTCTAAAACATCTCAGTAGTAATAGGCAGCATTGTTTGTTTTTATATTATGTAGTGCTTTGGTTTTACTGTAAGACTATTAAAAGCAAAATGCCTTTCATTCTTTAGACCTGAGGATTTTCTAGTTCCAGAACTTCAAGCAACAGAAGAAGAAAAAAGCAAATTAGAATCTGGTTTGACAAATGGAGAAGAGCCTATGGACCAGGACTTATCAGATGTTCCTACCAAATGTATTTCTGCAACAGAATCTATGGAAATCAAGTGAGTGGCTTTGTTGTTCTTGTCAGTTCTGCTAGAATGGTGGCATGGGTACGGTGCAAATTGGGTAAAAGGCTAGCTTGGAATTAAGGAAGTGGGAAAGGGCTTGCTTTTTGGTTTTTTTTCCCAATCTATCAAAGTTAGTTTTTTGCTAGTCTTTCTGGGAGCACAGTACAGAGTCTTATGGTTCCTCACTCATAAGAAATTCGCAGTTTGTTCCCTCTCTGATGGAGACAAATGAAAGAGGAAGAACAAGCAATACGATAGTATGTTAGCATAGATACTCAAATGTATATATATTTTGTTAAAAGAACAACTTATTCAAATACGCTTATCTCATGTTTTGGATAACTATGTAAGTGAATTTTGGGAATTTATAGTGTTAAATACACATACATGCTGATATTTGACAATTCTGTATTTTACTGATCCATAAGATACCTTGTGCTGACAGCTTTTGCTGATGTAGAATAATTTCAGAATATCTTCTATTTTTAAATGAAATATTTTGGAGCACTCAAAGGTTTAATCTTTTAAACTAAAAAATGTTATTCTTGGGTTTTTAATTCAAACTAGAGCCAGAGTTACATATATTGACTATGAAGGACGCTCAGATGGGGACTCAATTAAAAAAATTATTAACCAAATGAAACCACGACAGCTGATCATTGTCCATGGACCGCCTGAGGCCAGTCAGGACCTTGCAGAATGTTGCAGAGCTTTTGGTGGAAAAGATATTAAAGTTTACATGCCAAAACTGCATGAAACTGTAGATGCAACCAGCGAAACTCACATTTACCAGGTAAGGTACTGGAATTTGTTAGTTGTGTAACTACTGTGAACTGTAGTAGAGCTGTGTTGGCAGACTCTAATTTGGCCCTCCGTTCTTTGGGAGAGGACAGGCGATACTACCTATGTGTACGCTTGGTTTTGTGTGATCAAGACATAGTAGTGTTTTTCTGTCTTCTAGGTAAGCATTCTTCTTATGCTTATTATTCATAAGACATATTTAAAAGCTTAAACATGAGATCAGTGCGTTTTTACCTGTAGAGCAAAAGGCAAGGTTCGTGTCTATGGGAACATCAGTTTGCTTTACTCAAGTCTTAACAGATTTATAATGCCTATAGTTAGAATACCACTGTACACTACTTGCAATTCAGGATTCTTTTTGGAATCTGAAGGGGAGCCTTAGAGAGCAAAGAGGAAAAAAATCCTTCGTGCCTAAATAGAACCTAAGAATGAATATGTAAAGTTAGGAGCAAGTGAATGTTAAAAACAAATAAATAAATAAGATACCCCTGCCCCCCAAAAAAAGCTAATGTGATGGTTCATGGAAAGTGAGGTTATGATAATGTGTTGCACTGTGTTAATATATTGCATGTAATTTTCATGTTAAGCTCTAAATAAGAAAACTTGGATAATTTGTGTGGAGTATGTGGAAGTTGTGTATGGTCCCGATTCAACTTTTGAACTTGTTTAGAGGAAAGTCTCTCCCATGCACTTCAGGCATTAGTCCTTTATTCCTTCTGTCCTTTTAAAGTTAATAGAAAAACATGAGTAGAATTGTTGAAAGAGGTACTTCTGCTTCTTTCCAGAGAAAAATCTGTTACCCTGTAGGAAGTTGAAAGTTCCAGTTATTCAAAATTACCCAGTTCTGACAGTCTTAAAACAGCGGTGTTTTCTGTGTTTGGTTTGTTGGTGGTTGTGTGTGGTGGTGTGTGTTTTGATTTTTTTTTTTTTTTTATAAAGCTATGAGGATTGCTAGTGTGTAAGAAATGACACGATTGTGATTTTTCACAAAATATTTATCTGAATAAAATTGTAATTGCTTCGTATTAAATTTTTTCTTTTATATAAAGGGGAAATGCAGTCTTCTGCATAGCTTTGGTTTGTTTTTCTGTTTGAAGCTTTCTGAACAGATGAAGTACACTGGAGACGTTAAATTAGAAAATAATAGATGTGAGTGGGGTATCAGAATCCCAGTGTCTGAGTCAACTGTGCTGCAGATGGATAGTTAGTTGCAGTATCCTTCATACAGTTGCAGCCTTGATTCCGCTGTGGGGATCATGCACAATCTCGTGTGGATAACAGTCTTCCAGAGTAGGGCTTTATTTAATGGGTTAAAGTCCTGAAATGCACCAGGGGAATCAGGATTAAGGTAATGTTTTTGTCACTATAAAATCTGATATTTACAGCAGCCTTTACAATAAAATACTAATTATAAGTTTTTTGGAGGATTGAAATTTGGAACTGCTGTTCAGTAACCTAAATGTACCTATAGAAACTTTCCTTACATTTACTAAGGCCAACTGAGGAACTCCTTGGCTGCAAAAAAGGTTTCTGATGTTTTAAAAGGAATTGATTGCTCTTGCTGTAAGTTTAACTCACGTTTGCAGTTGCATGGGTTCTTTTTTTTATTTTAACCAAGACAAAAAAGGTATTGATCTCCACTGCTTTTCAAGTTGAGTAGTGACATGAGGGTTATACAAATGGTATTTTGAAAGTATAGAGCATCTTGCCTTCGTGATACCAATTCCCTCCTTTCCCTTCCCAAAAGAGTATGAATCAAATCTATGTGGAGAGACAGTGAAAGGAAAACTGCTAATTTGTAAAGCTTGAAGTAATAACTCTCTCTGTTTTCCATCAAACTAATAGTACTTTTATTTTTGTGCAACCCAGGTCAGGTTAAAAGATTCTCTTGTCAGCTCCCTACAGTTCTGCAAAGCCAAGGATGCCGAGTTGGCCTGGATAGATGGTGTTCTGGACATGCGGGTTTCGAAAGTGGATACTGGAGTTATTTTGGAAGAGGGAGAGCTGAGGGAAGATGAAGACTTAGAGATGCAAGTGGATATGCCTTCTTCAGACTCTAGTGTCATTGCACAACAGAAGGCCATGAAAAGCCTCTTCGGTGACGATGACAAGGAGATGTGTGAGGAGAGCGAGATCATTCCTACTTTGGAACCTCTGCCACCTCATGAGGTACAGAAATTATGTTGATCTGGGCTTCTTTTTTGAAAAGCTCTGTATTCGTTTGTCTTTTTCTAGTGCTTAGATGTTGATACTGTGATATTATTCAAATGAAAGCCTAACTGAAACTGGATTTTCATGTTTGGTTTTCTCTTTGTTAAACCTGGTACTGTTCTTTGTTCAGATTTTATGCTTTTCAGCAAGGATGATCTGTTGCGTCCACTAACAGTGCCTAGCATACAGTACCATCTATTTGTGAAGATAAGATTTTAATTAGCATGTTTCATATTTGTAGTTAGTACTTGCAGATTTAGAAATTAGTTGGTGTTTAGTCACTCTTGGATTTTACTGTGTTTTGTTGATGCTATGGAAAATATTTCATATACTTGAGATACAGATCTTTGAAATTCATATGTCTGCTTCTATAGTAGTGATTTGAGAGTTCATTAAATTAATCTTTTCTATAAACTTATCTTTACTCTTAAATTAAAATACTTTGCATGTGAGTAGATACTATTTTATCTTTTCATAGAAGGCATTGTAATCACTCAAATCCTAGAATTGCTTTTTAAGATACTGTTGCACAGTCCTAAATGTAGTCTGTTCTAGGAGCTAGATAAATGCGGAGACAACTCTAAAGTCTGTTCAGATTCATGACAACTGTCATAGAAGTATGTACTGATCAGCATTACAGCTTACTGCAGCTCTGTCCCTGGCACAACGTGGCTTGGAAGAGGGATCTTCAATGACAGCTTTCCATTTGTCTTCAATGTGTGAGCAAAGAAGGAAACCTTTCCTTTACTTGATGGATAACTTCTAAGCCTTCTTATCCTGGAAATGTCTTGCTGCAGGTGAACAGAAATAGAACCAATCTTATCATTTATAGTCCTGTAGTCTAGGCCACGCTGCTGCCAACACAATGATGAGGAGACCTTTGGAAAAATGGAAGGTATTAAGTAGCAGAAGCATTAAAATTGTGTGTGTTGTTTAAAGGTTCTTGGACATCAGTCTGTGTTTATGAATGAGCCGAGACTGTCTGACTTCAAGCAAGTTCTCTTGCGAGAAGGTATACAAGCTGAATTTGTAGGAGGAGTGCTTGTGTGCAACAACCTGGTGGCTGTTCGCAGGGTAGGTGTTCTGCATCTTAAACTCTTTGCTAAATAATATTCTAAATAAAAATTAAGTTTCTCATTAGTGTAAAGATAATAAATTGAAACATGTCTTTTGTTTCAGACTGAAACGGGGCGCATTGGATTAGAAGGCTGTCTCTGTCAGGACTTCTATAGGATAAGAGACCTTTTGTACGAGCAATACGCTATTGTCTAAGGAAAGTGCTGCAAAGATATTTTTACTTGAACTTTTAAAGACAATGGGGATTTCTCCCAATTCTGACTTTTTGTAGTTTTCTAATTTATACAGGGGAAACCTAATTCATAAAGAACAATTAACTACCCTGAACATGTAAATAACTGCTACTGTCGTTCTTCATAAATCTGTTGGTACATTCCATGTTGCTAACTTTCAAACTGTCATGACTTGCTGTCTCCCACATAACACATTATAAATGAGTTTGACTCTGAACCCTTCTCAGGAAAGGTTCAATTTGTCAGGAGATGTTTTGGTTTCATAGATTCTCTGCCAAAGAGTACAAAATATATAGAAGTCGTTCTTCTGTTCTAAAATAAAATTAGATAGGCAAGGGTTTCTTTGGTTTTGTTCTTTTTGGGTTTTGTGTGGTTGGTTTTGGTTGATTTTTTTTTTGTGGGTTTTTTTTTTTTAATAACTTCAATTTAGGGGACAGTTGAGTTTTTTGTGTGTTTTTTTTTTTTTTTTTTTTTTATT
>NW_008795405.1:10407961-10410145 GCF_000699145.1 Aptenodytes forsteri
TACATTTTTAATAGCCCACTTAAAGCTAGACTACCCAAACTTTCCCCCAGTGTTAATCTGGCTGCATCTTAATGTTGTATCTGCTCCATGTTACTGATTTGTTCCAGAACAGCATTTTATATTCTATATAAAGTATTAATCTGCAGGATCAAAAAATTACTTTGGAAAGGTACTCTAAGACGACTGGATAATATTGCCAGGCAGTTTAAAATCCAATAATTGTGTGCTTCAGAGTAACTTCTGTACAAACTTACAGAATTTGTAACTTCTAGCTTTTGCAAAATTATGCCAACTATAAAACCTTTTCTGAGTTCTTTAGACTTTAATACTTTCAGAGTCTAAAGCCTTTATCCATGCACTGCTGTTTGTTCAGAGTGCCATGAGCCAAGTTCAGGAAGATCCTTTATCTTGAAATCTGAGTTCATGTGATGTATTTAATGCTTTTGTGCCATGTTTCATTCCAGTTGCATGTTTTGTGCTATTTTTCATTCTAGTTGACAGTGGGACTTACTGTAGCTGCTGATGCTCAGAATTGACCTTACTTTTTAGGTGAAGATGAGTACAGTTTTGGGCGCCTTAATTTCTCAGAAATTAACTTATGCAAACAAATGGCCTCTTGAGAGTTTATCTAATCCTTTTTTCCCCTGTCCACGTGTGAACCACCAGCTTTGGCAGTGGAGGGTTGCTTGCTTGTTTTTACATGCAACAGCAATGTAATATGCGCTCTCTCTGTGTATGTTTAATAAAACCTTTTGAAACAGTGGCAAAAAATAGCCCTGTGGGCTATGGAAAGATAATTTACTTTGCAATTCATTCTTGACAAATAGTTTTCTATCTGATCTACAGACTATTTATTCTGTTTAAAATAGTAACTTAAAACTAAAGACCATGTTAAAAAAGAAAACAAACCTGCTAGAACTATATACTAAAAATGTAAAAAACTTGCAAATTTAATGCTGAGTGAGAATGTATGTTACACAAAGAAAATCTTGGCTAGGAATGACTGAAGGGCTCCATGCTTTTTTTTTTTTTTTAAAGTGTAGAAAAACTTTCCATTATATTGACAGCCAGAACTTCATAGAAATGCTGTGTCTTTGTAGCTGTTTTGTAGCAATGCTATGTAAATCTATATGATACTGGATGCTTGTTGGTGAATACTATTGTATTAGTATTGTTGCTGATACTAATGAACTTTTATAAAGTGAGTTACTTTGTACATAATCATATTGGCCTTAGGACTTTTAACTTGAGGGCTTAGGGTGGGCAGAGATCACACATGCCTGCATGGAATATACTAATAAAAAACCCCTTAGGAAATCAAACTAAAAATAATGCTGTTTTTAAGAAAGGGCTAAAGACAAGACAGTGTGATCATAAAGCTTTCTATCAGTTTTGTTTGGTTTTTTAAACCTACTGATTCAAATTCAGCTAAGTTTAACAAAAGTTTAGTGTTATCAGTCACTAAATTCCTGTGTGTTCTGGTAACGAGGAGAACCCCAAATTAGTGCCATCACTTAAGGAAAAGGCTCAAGTATGAGCAAAACAGCTAACTGTTCTTAGTCTATTCAGCATGAGTGTGGCTTGAAATCAGACCTAGAAAGCTGATACGCAAGGCGATAGTAGTCATCTGAGTGCTGGGACTGGGGAAAGCTGGGTTTGTGGACAATTCTGGTGGTGAGAGGGATGAAGGGGAATACAGGCCATCTGTAGTAAACATATCACAGGCTGCAGCTGCACTGTGGGGCAGGTGTGCTCCTCGGCTATGCATTCATTACTTGCTTTGGTTCCACACTGCTTACAAATTCCCATGAATTTGGTGAAGAGGGCTTTAAACTAGAGATGCCGGGGGAGGGGAACCTCAATCCATCCCACTCCTACCAGTTTGATGCCAGGGCCAGCAATAGGTGCCCAGAGCCTGGAGAAGGAACACAGGTCAGCAGGAGAGCGCCTGAAGAGCAGCACAAAGGAACTCCAGCCAGGAAGACAGCTTCATCGGGGGCCCAACTTAGATGCCTCTATGCAAACGCACATAGCATGGGGAATAAACAAGAGGAGTCAGAGACGTGCGCACGCCTGCAGGGCTACGGCCTTATTGGCATCACGGAGACGTGGTGGGACGGCTCCTATGACTGGAGTGTTGGGATGGAGGGATACAGGCTCTTTAGGAAGGACAGGCAGGGGAGA